>NW_012115178.1:5043254-5048119 GCF_000951035.1 Colobus angolensis palliatus
TATTTTTATTTTTTAAATTTTTAAAATTTGTGGGTACATAGTAGGTGTATATATTTATGGAGCACATGAGATTTTTTTGTTACAGACATGCAATGAGTGGTGACTAAATCCCCTCAAGTATTTACCTTTTATGTTACAAACAATACTATTAAACCTTTTTAGTTATTTAAAAATATACAATTAAGTTGCTATTGACTATAGTCCCCGTGTTGTGCTATCAAATACTAGGTACTATTCATTCATCCTATTTTTTCCTTTGTACCCATTAACCATCCCGTTTGCCCCTACTACCCTTTCCAGCCTCTGGTAACCATCCCCCCAACTCTCTATGTCTGTGAGTTCAATTGTTTTAATTTTTAGAGGCCACAAATAAATGAGAACATGCAATGTTTATCTTTCTGTTCCTGGCTTATTTCACTTAACAAAATGATCTCTGGTTCGATCTATGTTGTTGTAAATGATATGATCTCGTTCTTTTTTATAGCTGAATAGTATTCCATTATGTATATGTACCACATTTTCTTTACCCATTCATCTGTTGGTGGGTACTTAGGTTGGGCTTCCAAATCTTGGCTATTGTGAATAGTGCTGCAACAAATATGAGAGTGCAGAAATTTCTTCAATATACTGATTTCCTTTCTTTTAGATATATATACCTAGCAGTGGGATTGTTGGATCATATGGTAGCTCTATTTTCAGTTTTTTGGGGAACCTCCAAACTATTCCCCATAGTGGTTGTCCTAATTTACATTCCCACCAACAGTGAACAAAAGTTCCCTTTTCTCCACATCTTTGCCAGCATTTGTTATTGCCTGTCTTTTGGATAAAAGCCATTTTAACTGGAGTAAGATGGTATCTCATTGTAGATTTAATTTTAATTTCTCTGATGCTCAGTCGTGTTGAGTCCCTTTTCATGTGCCTGTTTGCCATTTCTGTGTCTTCTTTTGAGAAATGGCTATTCAAACCTTTTGCCCATTTTTTGATCATATTATTAGATTTTTTCCCTATAGAGTTGTTTGAGCTCCTTGTATATTCTGGTTATTAATCCCTTGTCAGATGGGTAGTTTGCAAATATTTTCTCCCATTCTGTGGGTTGTGTCGTCATCTTGTTGATTATTTCCTTTGCTGTGCAGTAGCTTTTTATCTTGATGTGATCTCATTTGTCCATTTTTGCTGAGGTTGCTTGTGCTTATGAGGTATTACTCAAGAAATGTTTGCCCAGATCAATGCCCTAGAGACTTCCCCCAATGTTTTCTTGTATTAGTTTCATAGTTTGAGGTCTTAGATTTAAGTCTTTAATCCATTTTTATTTGATTTTTGTATATGGTGAGAGGTAGGGATCTAGTTTCATCTTCTGTATATAGAGATCCAGTTTTCCCAGCACCGTTTATTGAAGAGACTGTCTCTTCCACAGTGTATGTTCTTGGCAATTTTGTTGAAAATTAGTTCACCGTAGGTGTGTGCGTTCATTTTTGGGTTCTCTATTCTGTTCCATTCACCTATGTGTCTATTTGTAGGCTGGTACCATGCTATTTGGTGAACTACTAACTCTGTAGTGTAATTTGAAGTCAGGTATACAGTTTTATTCTTTTTGCTCAGGATAACTTTACCTATTCCAGGACTTTTGTGGTTCCATATACATTTTAGAATTGCTTTTTCAATTTCTGTGAAGAATGTCATTGGTATTTTGAGAGAGATTGTATTGAATTTGTAGATTGCTTTGGATAGTATGGATGTTTTAACAATATTGATTCTTCCAATCCATGAAAATGGAGTATCTTTCCTTTTTATCTTTTTTCTTTTTTTTCTTTGTGTGTGTGTGTGTTTTCTTCAATTTCTTTCATCAGTGTTTTGTTATTTTAATTATAGAGATTTTTCAGTTCTTTGGTTGGTTCCTGGTATTTAATTTTATTTGAGGCTATTATAAATGGTATCACTTTTATTAATCTCTTTTTCAGATTGTTCACTGTTGACATATAGAAATGCTACTGATTTTGGTATGTTGATTTTGTATCCTGCAACCTTACTGAATTTATTAATTCGAATAGGTTTTTTAGGAGTCTAGGTTTTTTCAAATGTAAGATATTATCTGCAAATGCAGATAATTTGACCTCTTTTTTTCTAATTTGGATTCCTTTATTTCTTTCTCTTGTCTGATTGCTTTAGCTAGGACTTCCAGAACTATGTTGGTGACAGTGAAAGTGGATATTCTTGTCATGTTGCAAATCTTAGAGGAAAGGTTTTCAGTTTTCTCCCATTCAGTGTGATACTATCTGTGGCTCTGTCGTATATAGCTTTGATTATGTTGAGATATGTTCCGTCTATCCCCATTGTTTTTTTTTAAGGTTTTTACCATGTAAGGATGTTGAATTCTATCCAGTGCTTTTTCAGCATCAATTTAAAGGATCACATGGTTTTATCTTTCATTCTGTCAATATGATGGATCACATTGATTGATTTGCATATGTTGAACCATTCTTGCATCCTTCAGATAAATTCCCCTTGGTCGTGATGAATGATCTTTCTAATGTATTATTGAATTTGGTTTGCTAGTATTTTGTTGAGGGTTTTTGCATCAATATTCATCAGAGATATTAGCCTGCAGGTTTATTTTTTTTTTCTTTTTATAAATGTGTCTCTGTCTGGTTTTGGTATCCGGGTAATACTGGTCTCATAGAATGAGTTTGGAAGTATGCCTTCCTCTATTTTTTGGAATAATTTGAGTATGATTGGTATTAGTTCTTCTTTAAATGTCTGGTCGCATTCGGTGGTGAAGCCATCAGGTCCCTGGCTTTTCTTTACTGGGGGACTTTTTATTATGGCTTCAATCTCATTACTTGTTATTGGTCTCCAGGTTTTGTATTTCTTCCTGGTTCAATCTTGGTAGGTTGTATGTATCTAGGAATTTGTTCATTTCTTCCAGGTTCTCCAATTTATTGGCATATAGTTGCTCATAGTAGCCACTAATGATCCCCTGAATTTCTGAAGTATCACTTGTAATGTTTCCTTTTTCATTTCTGATTTTATTTATTTGGATCTTCTCTCTTTTTCTGTTACTCTGCCTAAAGGTTTTTCAATTTTGTTAAACTTAAAAAAAATGACTTTTGATTTCCTTAATCTTTTGTATTTTTTTCTTCATTTCAATTTATTTTGTTTCTGCTCTGATTTTCGTTATTTCTTTCCTTCTAATTTTGGGTTTGGTTTGCTCATGCTTTTCTAGTTCTTTAAGATGCTTTATTATATTGTTTGTTTGAAGTTTTTCCTCTTTTTTGATGTAGGCACTTATAACTACAAAATTCCCTGTTAGTACTGCTTTTACTGTATCCCATAGGTTTTGGTATGTTGTATTTCCATTATCATTTGTTTCAAGAAACTTTTCAATTTCCTTCTTAATTTCTTTATTGACCCATTGATCATTCAGGAGCATATTGTTTAATTTCCTTGTGTTTGTATAGTTTCCAAAATTCTTCTCGTTATTGATTTCTAGTTTTATTCCATTATGGTCAGAGAAGATGCTTGATATTATTTCCTTTTTTTGGAATGTTTTAAGACTCGTTTTGTGATCTAACATACGGTCTATCCTTGCAAATGATCCATGTGTTAAGGAAAAGAATGTGTATTTTGCAGCTTTTGGATGAAATGTTCTGAAAATATTTATTAGATCCATGTGGTCTGTAGTGCAGGCTAAATCTGATGTTTTTTTCTTGATTTTATGTCTAGAAGATCTGTCTGATGCTGAACGTGGGTGTGTTGAAGTCTCCAGCTATTACTGTATCAGGCCCTATGTCTCTCTTTAGCTCTAATAATATTTGCTTTATTGATCTTGGTACTCTAGTATTGAGTACATACATCTTTTAAATTGTATCATCTTGCTGAATTGACCCCTTTATCATTATATAGTGACCTTCTTGGTCTCTTATAGTTTTTGCATTGAAATCTGTTTTGTCTGATACACATATAGCTACTCCTCCTCTTTTTTGGTTTTCATTGGCATGGAATATCTTTTTCTATCCCTATACTTTCAGTCTATGTGAACCTTTACAGTTGAAGTGTATTTCTTGTAGCCAACAGATCAGTGGGTTTTATTTTTCATCCCTTCAGCCACTCTGTGTCTTTTTATTGGAGAATTTAGTCCATTACATTCAGCATTATGATTGATAAGTTGGGACTTACTCCTGTCATTTTCTTATTTGTTTCCTCATTGTTTTGCAGTCTTCTCTTTCTCTTTCTTTCCTTCCTGTCTTCCTTTAGTGAAGGTGTTTTTCTCTGGTGATATGATTTAGTTTCTTGCTTTTCATTGTTTGTGTATCCATTTGTATGTTTTTTGGTTTGAGGTTACCATGAGGCTTGGAAATACTGTGTTAGAACCCATTATTTTAAGTTGATAACAACAATACTGTTTGCATAAACCAACAAACAAGCAAAAAGAAAACTAATAAAAACTCTACACCTTAACTTCATCCCCCTGCTTTTTAGTTTTTTGTTGTTTCTACTTATATTTTATTGTACTGTCTGTGTCTTGAAAAGTTGTTGTAGTTATTATTTTTTATTGGTTCATCATTTAGTCTTTCTGTTAGGATAAGAGTAGTTTACACACTGCAGTTGCATTGTTAAAATATTCTGTTTTTCTGTGTAATTACTGAGTAACCAGTGAGTTTTATATCTTCAGGTGATTACTTGTTGCTCACTAATGTCCTTTTCTTTCTAATTGAAGTATTCCCCTTAGGATTTCTTGTAGGACAGGTCTGGTGTTGATGAAATCCCTCAGCTTTTGTTTGTTTGGGAAAGTCTCTATTTCTACCTCATGTTTGAAAGATATTTTTGCCAGATATACTATTATAGGGTAAAAAGTTTTTTTCCTTCAG
>NW_012115178.1:5048252-5159751 GCF_000951035.1 Colobus angolensis palliatus
TTTTTTTTTTTTTTTTTGAGATGGAGTCTTGCTTTGTTGCTCAGGCTGGAGTGCAGTGGCACAATCTTGGCTCACTGTAAATTCTGCCTCCCGGCTTCATGCCATTCTCCTGCCTCAGCCTCATGAGTAGCTGGGACTACAGGCATCCACCATCATGCCCAGCCAATTCTTTGTATCTTTAGTAGAGACAGGGTTTCATCCTGGCGCTAGCCAGGATGGTCTCGATCTCCTGACCTCGTGATCCACCCACCTTGGCCTCCCAAAGTGTTGGGATTATAGGCATGAGCCACCACGCCCGATCCTTGGTGTAATATTCTTGTACTTACTGATATCTTTCATTGGGTTTGGGAAGTTCTCTGTTTTTATTATCCCTTTGAATGAACTTTCTATTCCTATCTCTCTACCTCCTCTTTAAGGCCCATAAGTCTTAGATTGGCCCTTTTGAAGCAATTTTCTGGATCTTGTAGGCCTACTTCATTGTTTTCATTCTTTTTTCTGTTGTCTCCTCTGACTACATGTAATTCTGCTATTTTTTTTTTTTTTTTTTTTTTTTTTGAGACAGAGTCTCACTTTGTAGCCCAGGCTGGAGTGCAGTGGCATGATCTCAGCTCACTGCAAGCACCGCCTCCCGGGTTCACACCATTCACCTGCCTTAGCCTCCCAAGTAGCTGGGACTACAGGCGCCTGCAACCACACCCAGCTAGTTTTTTGTATTTTTAGTAGAGACGGGGTTTCACCCTGTTAGCCTGGATGGTCTCGATCTCCTGACTTCGTGATCCACCCACCTCGGCCTCCCAAGATAAATTCTGCTATTAAAAGACTGATGCATTCTTCAGTATGCCAATTGCATTTTTTCAGCTCCAGAATTTCTGCTTGATTCTTTTTAATTATTTTAATCTTTATCTGGTAGAATTCTGAATTCCTTCTCTGTGTTATCTTGAATTCTTTGAGTTTTTGCAACACAACTATTTCGAATTATTTGTCTGAAAGGTCACATATCTCTGTTTCTCCTGGACTAGTCCCTTGTGCCTTATTTAGTTCCTTTGGTGAGGTCATGTTTTCCTGGATGGTGTTGGTTCTAGTAGATGTTCTTCGGTATCTGGGCATTGAAGAGTTAGGTATTTATTGTAATCTTTACTGTCTGGCTTGTTTGTACCTGTTCTTCTTGGGAAGGCTTTCTAGATGTTTGAAAGGACTAGGGTGTTGTGATCTCTGCTGTATTTGCTTTAGGGAGCACCCTAAACCTACTAATGCTGTAGTTCTTGCAGACTCAAAGAGGTACTGGCTTGATGGTCTTAGACAACATCTAGGAGAATTCTCTGGATTACCAGGCAGAGACTCTTGTTCTTTTCCCTTTCTGCCAAATAAATGTTCGTTCATTCTCTCTCTCTCTCTCTCTCTCTCTCTCTCAGACCTGGTTCAGACCTGGTTCATTCTCTCAGACCTGGTTCATTCTCTCAGACCTGGTTCAGACCTGGTTCATTCTCTCAGACCTGGTCATTCTCTCAGACCTGGTTCATTCTCTCTCTCTCTCAGACCTGGTTCAGACCTGAAGCCAGCACAGCACTGGGTCCCACCCAAGGCCTGCTGCAAGCACTCCCTGGCTACTGCCTGTATTTGCTTAAGGCCCTGGGGCTCTACAGTCAGCAGGTGGCAAAGCCAGCTCTACCTGTGTGCTTCCCTTCAGGGTGGCAAGTTCTCCCAGGCCCCAGCTGGGTCCAAGAGGTGCCCTCCAGGAGTCAGGGACTAGAGTCGAAAACCTTAGAAGTCTACCAGGTGTTCTGTTTTACTGTGGCTGCACTGGCACTCAAATCACAAGATGCAGTTCTTCCCACTCTTCCATCTCCTTTCCAAAACCAGGGGAGCCTCACCCTATAGCCACCACCACAGACCATGGAGAGTACTGCCAGACTGCTACCAGTGTTCCCTTAAGATTCAAGGGCTCTTGTGTCGGCTTATGGTGAATGCTGCCTGGCCTGGGACTCACCTTTCAGGGAAGTGGGCTCCCCTCTAGCCCAGAGCAAGTCCAGAAATGCCATCTAAGAGTCAAGTCCTGGAATTGGGAACCCCAAGAGCCCACTTGGCACTCCACACCTACAAAGGCCAAGCTGGTATCTAAGATGTGAGACTAAGTCCTCTTTACTTTTGCCTCTGCTTTCCTCAAGCAGAAGGAGTTTTACCCTTTAGCCACCACACCGGGAAATCTGCCAAGTCTCACCTAAAGCCAGCAAGTCTCAGAGACTCATCCAAGGCCCTCTACATAGTACCTGGGTATTACTGCTGGTTTTTCAGGGCTCAAAGGGTCTTCAGTTAGCAGGTGAATGATGCTGCCAGGACTGGGACCTTCCTTTCAAGGTAGTGGGTTTCCTTCTGGCCTAGGGTTATGTCTAGAGATGTCATCTGGGAGCTAGGGCCTGGAACGGGGGCCTTAAAATGTTGACTGCTGCCCTATCCTGCTGTGGTTGAGCTAGTATCTAAGATGCAAGACATTCAGAGTGGATCATCATTAAATTGGTGTACTTGTCGAGGGTTGCAAGGGGAACGATTAGGGAGCCTTCTATTCTGGTATCTTGCTCTGCCCCATCCACTATCACTATCATGGATGAGAAAACTGAGGTGGGGAAAATTGAAGTAACTTACTCAAGGTCATAAAGTTACTAAGTGATAAAGCCAATAGTCACACCTAGAAACTGTTTCAGAATCTGCCCCTATGTAGACTCAAAAGTCCCTAGGTCAAAGATCTGTTACTTGAAAGAGAAAAGCACATAGTTTGCTCTTTTGTTCCTTATTCCATTCTGAATACTTGACAGCCAGCTGGAGGAAGTCGGAGTCAATGTTTTAAATATTGGAAATTAAAATTTATAGAATAGGGCCTTTAAAAGGATTTCAAATTAATAATAAAATGTGCACCATTGCCAAGTAATTACTCTGAAAAGTAATATCACTAATGTACTTTTACAGAATAAAGGAAGAAAAGAGCTAAGCAGTTCATATGCTTTAAGAAATGTTTCCTGAAACCTCAGTGCATAATTTTCAGAAATAAAAATAAGACCAATTTCATCCAGTCTTTTAGGGGGAATTTCACATGTCCACTATAACCAATTTCAAATGGTACCGTAAGTTCTCATTTCCTCTGACCCCAAACCCACATTTAAAGGAGATGAAGTTGAAAGACAGGATAGAATGTTTTAGCAGTTTTTATGTGTAAGAAAAGTAGCCATGATTCCTACAGGTGCCTGGATCATCCCTGCTGCTCTATCTTGGAGCCATTACAAACTTTGTAATGATGCTGTTGGCAAAGATGCAAACAAAGAATTACAGTAATTCAGTCTAACCGTAACAAAAGCATACAAAACACTTTCAAATTCAACAGACATCAAACAGGACTTAATCCTTTCTACGTATCATAGATACATTTTTAAAAAAACATATTAACCATGTATATCCATCAAAAGAAAGCCAGGTATATTCATCAACAGTCTTTTATTAGATTTTTTTTCGTACCACATATTAAAAAACCCATCACCTAACACTTCTTTGGAAATAATTTTAAATAATTGCATACAGTTCAGAACTGCCTTATAAGAAAAATTGGCTGGGTTAAGGTTGAAATTCAAAGATAGATTTATTATAAATAAATGTTATTCACACTACTGTCTGAGGGTGGTGGAAAGACCCACAGAAAATTTTTACAGGTAGTCCCAGTACAGTTTTCTAAAGTAAAAGAAAATGGAATAGCAGCCCAATTCTTTCTGACTGCATATTTTACTAGAAGAAGATGCTGAATGATTCCTATGAAGTAGAGAGTTCTGCCCTTGGTTTGAGAAGGCAGAGATACAGCAATGCACTCATTTTATATGTGGTGTTTGTACTGCTGCTATCAGACCAGATTCATGGAAATCAAGAATGTCATGCTAATCTAGAAAGAGGAAAGAGAGATCTCACCCATCTTTACTTATTGTCTTGAAAGTCAGACCGAACAGCATTTAGCCTCTGAAACCAGAGAATGAATGTTTCTACTCTTAACTGATCTCTTAAATTACTTAAATGTAACTTTCTTTGTTAGTAAATTCAAATAAGGAAAAAACTGGAAGAACATAATTGCAAAGGTATCTCAATGCTTTCCGTTCAAGTAAGTATAGGATGGGAACAGTGAATCTGATCTATCATAGTTGAGAAGCTTAAGTGTGGATTCAAGTTGCTTGTGTTTGTCCTGGCTCTACCTCTTTCTGATGGATGATCTTCCTGAAAGCTCCCAGTTTCTTATCTTACAAATAGAGATAATGGTATTACTTACCTTAAGAAGTGGTTGCGAGTGTTAAATGAGATAATATATACATGAAGACTGCTTAAAATAGGGTCTGCCTACTAAGAGCTCAATATATTTTAGCGGTCAGCATTAGAATTCTAAAGCATGAAACTGTACTTTCAAAAAAGCATTTATATTTAATAAAGCAGGGTTATAGTAAATAGATGAAGCAAATTCCTTGGGGTTTCACCTACTCTGGTGAGTTGTATGATCTCTAGGAACTGAATTATCTATTAATTAGATCATTGACCTACTTACTATCTAGGTAAAACCATAAGAGAAGTTTTTTCCCTCCCAAGACTAGGAAAAAAGGAGATAGTCAGTATACCTCCCAAGTTTGCCCTTTGACCTGGGAAGGAAGAGCTCTTTTGGGGTGGTAAAAACCAAGTCCCAGATTATTAAGGATGGGTCTCCACATTTGGGCTACTTTTCCTCTTTTGAGCAAGGCAGCAAACCAGTTACTTACAGTCCATTTTCTACTCCAACTTCTGTCTCCATGACCTTCTTTTGTAAACCCTCCTTTTACCTCTTGTTTCTCCAAAATTATTGCATTATGTGTGCACACATGAGTGCACACACACACACATATACACACACAATTAGACCTTCACTTAAGGAGAGAAACAAAATTTATATTTTAATGTCCATATTGAATTGCCAGTCATCTTCTGTAACTTTTACTACAACATGATTCTTTTATAATTGACCAATTAATAGTATTTATTGAGTATCATCACTAGTTTCTGTTAGTTGGCAACACTATGACCTAGGACTTTCAGCTGTGTGATCTCAGGTAAGTAATTTTTCTTTGCCTGAGATTATTTATAAATTTAGGTTTTTTTGATTGAAAAGCTTCCCTTCAACTCTAGCATTCTTGTGATTCTGTAAGAGCTATCTTTTTCCATTGGTAAATTTTTCACTTATAGATGTCATTCAATTTCTTTAAACAACAACTTTCAGCTTGGCACAAAATTTTAGGTAGATCAGCCAATGGCCAATTCTGTATACCAGGATTTATATTTCCCTCATTGAAAATGATACTGCAAAAGGCAAGAAGCATCTTTTGAACAAAAATTGCAATGTTATTGCCTTTAGCACCACAGTAGCAATCTTTCTCTTTGTACCCATTTCCTTTCTAGCATTATAATGTTCAGTACAGACACTGGCCTAAAAGAGGAAAGTAAAAAGTCTTCCCAGTTATGAATTTCAGTCTGGATAGCCGTACTTATAAAATGAATATGTTTTTACTGGCTTCTAAGTTAACAGAGACTTGTTTGATTGAGTCATTTTTAAAGTGAAAAGAAATACACTAATAAACTGCTAGTGCGGTAATGGCAAGCAAATGTACAGATCTATAAGATGTAAGGCAGAAAATTCTCAGTTAAAATTCATGACCAAGTTGAAGAGATGGAGTACTGAATCTGGAAGGACTGACCAGAAACCCTACCATCATAGGCCTAGCGTCTTCCTTTCTCATCTCTTAGGGAACTTGAAGTCCTTCACAATATATGTAGAGGCTTAGTATATCCTTGCCTGTCCTTTTGTTATCAATTTTCCACATTCTATTCTTTTAGGCAAGTTTCTTACAAATTGCATTCTAACCAAATGTGACAGTCTCTATCTTCTAATAAGAATATTAAGCCCATTCATATTTATTTCCTTGATTAAGATTACTGATCCTTTTTCATCTTATCATATTCTTTCATTTAGGCACTGGGCTGGGTTTTAGCAATACCATGAAGTTTATATTATGGGCAGTTTAAATATTTTGCTACATAGAATGCTGTTTTCTTTATTTCTACTGCAGTGAATTGGAAGGATTTTTTTAATTACGTATTTTCTTTATTTACAGTATCAAGATTGATTCCGATGCCACTTTTAAATTTTAAAAATGAGCTTGTTTTTCTTTCTGTGTCCTCCACCCTATTTCCCTATTTTTGTTGATAGTATATAATCTTAGATTTAATTTTTAGATATTATTATTATTTTACTAATATAATTATGTCCTTTTTTCATACCTTCAAGTATTTCTTTTGACATTTGCATTATATTAAAAGTAATTCAGGCCTAGCTTAGAGGCCCATTCTTGTAATCGTAGCACTTTCGGAGACCAAAACAGGAGGATCACTTGATGTCAGGAGTTTGAGACCAGCCTGGGCAACATAGTAAGACCCCATCTCTACACACAAAAAAAGTTGTGTTCAATTACCTGAGTGTGGTGTTGGGTGCCTGTAGTCCTAGATGCTTAGGAGGCTGAGGTGAGAAGATTGCTTCACCCCAGGAGTTCAAGGGTACAGTGAGCTTCAATTGTGCGCTCTAGCCTGGACAAGAGAGCAGGACTGGGTCACTAAATTAATTTTTGTTAATTCTTTTTTGTTGTTGTTTTTTTTGAGACAGAGTCTTGCTCTGTCGCCCAGGCTGGAGGTACTGTGGCCCGATCTCGGCTCACTGCAAGCTCCACCTCCTGGGTTCACGTCATTCTCCTGCCTCAGCCTCCGAGTAGCTGGGACTACAGGTGCCAGCCACTGCATCCGGCTAATGTTTTTGTATTTTTAGTAGAGACAGGGCTTCACCGTGTTAGCCAGGATGGTCTCGATCTCCTGACCTTGTGATCCACCTGCCTCGGCCTCCCAAAGTGCTGGGATTACAGGCGTGAGCCACCACGCCCGACCTGCTAATTCTTTATACCACACTCTAGCCTGGTTAAGACAGTGGGACTGGGTTGCTAGATAATTTTTTTAATAAGTAAAAATGAGAGTAATTCAGAATTAATTCTTTATACTATTTTCATTGCTGAACTTCAATTTTTTTCATATAACAACTTTCCATTAAAAATGTATTTTTAGTACTCGCTATTGGACCATCTTCTAATAATTTTCACAGGAAAAGCCCATTTCTAGTATTTTTTCCAAACCCTGTGTGTCACAAAATGTATTTTACTTTTACCTCACATATAAACAATAGCTTGGCTGAATATAAAATTTTTCTAAGGGCTGTGTAATCTTTTGTCATCAAAATTTCTGATTCTTTTGAAATTTGCCATCATAAAAGAGAAGATATGCTTATCTTTTAGGTGTGAGTTGTAGCTTTTGTTTTAATTTCATTTATATAGGACTAGGTATCTGTCTCTTTTCACTTTTTTTTTTTTTTTTTTTTTTTTGCTGGGAACATGGTGAGTCCTAATTGATTTTGAAAATCCTTCTTTAGATCAGGAAAGTTTTACCCGCTATTTGATTATCGTAATTTCTCCATATGTTTAGTTCTGTCTTTTTGAAAGGCCTGCTCTGTGCATATTGAATCTCCTAGATCTTGCCTCCACTTAAAAAAATCTATTTTTATTTTTATTTCTTCATCTAGGGATTTCTGGTAGAATTCTCAAGCTTGTTTTCTGTTTCTGCAGTACCTAATTTTGTAATTAATTGTTTTCATTGCAATTTTTAATTCAATAGAAGTTCTTTTCATTTTTATACAATCTTTACTGATCTTAAATTGTTCTGTCATCAAAAGTGCCTACTTACCTCAGTGCCATGAATGCAATATCCTTGTGCCTATTTTCAAGACATGAATTGTTTTCTCTTTTTCGGTATTTATGATTTCAGTATTGTTCTGAATCTTCAAATTGGGCCCTCATTTGAACTACAGTGTCTGTTGATGTATGTGTTGATTTTTCTGTCCATTTTTGAGGAGTTTTTGTTTTCTAACACTGGGTGTTGAAATAGATCCTCTTTGAAATATTATATAAATGGCTCCCTGTACAGATGTTTCAGTCTAAGACAAAAACCAAAGGGAAATTTTAGATTTTCTTCAATTTTATTAAAATTCAGGGATGAGAAAGACCATATGTATGGAAGAGCAAATTGTTTATTGATATTGAAGCATAGGGTAAACTGTCTAACGTCAAGTGGAGCTGCAAGCAGAGCAAGTATCCTACTCTTTGCTAATTTACCAGGGATGTCCTCAGTGTTCCAGAGCAGGAGGGTGGTCTTGCAGAGCATGTTTCAACCAGCCTGGAAGGAGAAAGTCCTATTAGGAGGTTGCTATTCTGTAACTTGGGTGATATGACCTGAGGGATTGATATGGGACAATTACAGTGAGAGGGAAGAGATTGGATTTCCACCCCCCACCTCCCAGCTTTATTAAGGTATAACAGGCAAATAAGAATTGAACATATTTACAGCATACATTGTGATGTTTTGATATATGTATATGTTGTGACATGATTCAATCAAGCTAATTGGCATATCCAACACCTCAGATACTTGTCATTTTTCTTGCTTTCTAACTGAAACTTTGTGACCCTTTGACTAAAATCTCTTCACCCCTTCCACCCCCCATCCCCTACCCCAGTCTCTGCTAACTGGCATTTTAATCTCTGCATTCAATTTATTGAAATTTTACATATAAATGAGATCATGCAGTATTTGTCCTTCTGTGCCTGGCTTATTTCACTTAATATAGTGTCTTCCATGTTCATCTATGTTGTTACAAGCTACAGGATTTCTTTCTTTTTTAAGAAAGAACAGCATTTCAGGCCGGGCGCTGTGGCTCAAGCCTGTAATCGTAGCACTTTGGGAGGCCGAGATGGGCGGATCACACAGTCAGGAGATCAAGACCATCCTGGCTAACAGGGTGAAACTCCGTCTCTACTAAAAAATACAAAAAAAAAAAAAACTAGCCAGGCGAGGTGGCGGGCGCCTATAGTCCCAGCTACTCGGGAGGCTGAGGCAGGAGAATGGCGTAAATCCGGGAGGCGGAGCTTACAGTGAGCTGAGATCCGGCCACTGCACTCTAGCCTGGGCCACAGAGCGAGACTCCGTCTCAAAGGAAAAAAAAAAGGAAAAAAAAAGGAAGAACAGCATTTCATTGTGTATGTGTGTGTAAGTGTGTGTATGTGTATAAATGTGTTTATCCCACATTTTCTATAGCCATACATCAGTTTGGTTTTCTCCATGTCTTGATTATTATGAATAATGCAATGAAAATGGGAGTGCATACATCTTTTTGACATACTGATTTTACTTCCTTAGGATATATAGCCAGAAGTAGTATTGCTGGATCATGTGGTAGTTCTCCTTTTAATTTTTTTTTAGGAAACTTCATATTGTTTTCCATAATAGTTATATTAATTTACATTCCCAACAACAATGGGAACAAAAGGGTTCCCTTTTCTCCACATTCTTGCTAACACTTGCTATCTTTTGTCTTTTTGATAGTAACCATTCTAACAGGTGTGAGGTGATATCTCCTTGTGGCTTTAATTTGTATTTCTCTGATGATTACTGATGTTGAGCATTTTTTTTATAAGCCTGTCGTCTTTTGAGAAATATCTGTTCAGGGACTTTGCCTATTTGGGCTATTTGTTTTCTTGCTGTTTGGTTAAGTTCCTTGTCTATTGGGATATTATCAGATGTATGGCTTGTAAATATTTTCTTCCATTCTGTAGGTTGTCTTTTCACTCTGTTGATTGTTTCTTTTCTGTGCAGAGCTTTTTAGTTTGATGTAATTCTATCAATCTGTTTTTGTTTCTTGTGTTTTTGAGGTCATATCCCAAAACTCTTTCAGATCAATGTCAAGAAAGTTTTCCCCTATGTTTTCTAGGGGAAATGTTTCTAGTAATTTTGGTTTTATGTTTTACTTTTAAGTCTTTAATCCATTTTGAGTTGATTATTGTATATGGTGTGAGATAAAGGTCCAGTTTTATTCTTCCACATGTGGATATTCAATTTTCCCAACAATTTTTTTGAAGAGACTGTTATTTTCCCATGGTGTGTTCTTGCTACCTTTGTTGAAAATAAGTTGATCATGAATGTGTGGATTTATTTTGGAGGTCTCTCTTCTGTTTAGTTGGACTACGTGTGTGTGTTTTTAATGTCAGTACCATGCTGTTTTGATTACTATAGCTCTCTGGTTTATTTTGATATCAGGGAGTGTGATCTCTCCAGCTTTTTTCTTTTTGCTTAATATTATTTTGGCTATATAGGGTCTTTTGTGGTTCTACATACATTTTAGAATTATTTTTTCTATTTCTATAAAAAAGTCATTGGAATTTTGATCTGTCCATTATCAAAATCAGGATATTGAAGTCCCCTACTATAATTGTATTGCTATTTCTCCCTTCATTTCTGTTAACATTTGCTTTAGATATAAAGGTGCTCTGGTGTTGGGTGCATATATATTTATAATTGTTATATCCTTTAGATAAATTTACCCCTTTATCATTATAAAATGACCATTTTTGTCTCTTGTGAAAGCTTTTGTCTGATAAATGTTACCATTTGCATGGAGTATGCAACTGACGTTAACAACTTACTTGTGACCATGTACAAAACTACAGTTTAACTTCTTCTCCCCCTACATTTTATTGATCTCGCAATTCACATATCTTACATATGTAATATAAAATGTATTCATTACCAAACTATTTTAGCTATAATTATTTTTATTACTTTTCTCTTTTACCTTTTATAATAGGCTTACAAGGGACTTATGCACCACCACTTTATTGGAATATTCTGAATTCGACTACATCTTTACCTTTTCACTAAGTTTTATACTTTCATGTGTTTTCATGATTTTAACATCCTTTTGTTTCAACGTGAACTTCCTTTAGCATTTCTTATAAGGCAGGTTTAGTGGTGATGAACTTCCACAACTTTTGTTTCTCTAGGAAAATCCTTATCTCTCCATTATTTCTGAAGGACATCATATGCCAAATACTTTCTTTTCCTTTAGCACTTTGAATATATGTTCCTACTCTTTTCTGCCCTGCAAAGTTTCTGCTGAAAAATCTGCTGATAGTATTAAAGCTACCCTTGTATATGATGAATTGTTTTTCTCATGCTGCTTTCAATATTCTCTCTTTGTCTTTGACTTTTGAGAATTTGATTATAATTTGTCCTGGTGAAGATATATTTTAATTGATTTGGGGTTCTTTGAGATTCTTGGATCTGAATGTTCATGTCCCTCTTCAGATTTTGGAAATTTTCTCTCATTGTTTCTTTAAATAAGCTTTCTGTTCCCTTCTCTTGCTTTGCTTATTCTGAGATTCTCATATGCATACATTGGTTCACTTGGTGGGGCTCAGTAAGTACTGTTGACTTTCTTCACTCATTTTCATTATTTTTTCTTTTTGTTCCACTTACTAGGTAATCTCAAACAATGTTTTCAATCTCTCTTTTTTTTCTTCTTCTTCTTGAGTCTGCTGTTGAAGCTTTTTATGGAATTTTTTTATTCAGTCATTCTGTTATTTAGCTACAGAATTTCTCTTTGGTTCATTTTTGTTTCTCTTTGTTGAACTATAGTTTTGTTTGTGTATTGCTTACCAGATTTTGTTTAGTTGTCCGTGTTCTCTTGTAGCCCACTGAGCTTCTTTAAGACAATTATTATTAACATTATTAATTTTTGAGACAGGATCTCACTCTCTCTCCCAGGCTATAGTGTAGCAGCATGATCTTGGGTCACTGTAGCCTCAACCTCTTGGGCTCAAGGGTTCCCTCCACCTTAGCCTCCTGAGTAACTGGAACTACAGGTGAATACCATCACACCCAGGAACTTCTTGAATTTTTTGTAGGGATAAAGTTTCACTATGTTGCCCAGCTGGTTTCAAACTCCTGGGCTCAAGTGATCCTCCCAAAGTGCTGGGATTACAGGCATAAGTCCAGCCAAGACAATTATTTTTATTGTTTGCCAAGAAGACACTTAGGGCCGCTAACTCATGCTTTATTTTGTTTCTTTAGTGCTGTCATATTTCTCTGATTATTTGTGATCCTTGTGGCTAGGCATTTGTGCCTGCGCATTTCAGGAAATAGCCACCTATTCTAGTCTTTACAGACTCACTTCATCAGGGAAAATTCTTCACCAATCAACTGGTCTAGAGATTCTGAGTGTGACATCTGGTGGGGTCCATGGCCAGGCGGGCCTGCTACCTGGGTCAGCAGGTGGGTGGGCTTGGTACCTGGATTCATAGGGACTGGCATTGAGCCTGGGTCTATAGGATTATAGGATCATGCCTGGAGCTAGGTCCACTGGGATGAGCCTGGAGCTAGAATATACCAGGACAGGCCTGAAGCTTGTGTCTGTGGGGGCTGGGTGCAGCCTGGGTTCTCTAGTGTCAACCTGGTACTCTATGGGCCTTGAGCCTATGTCTGTGGGGGCTGGCCTAACACTGGGATAGGCCAGTGCTTGGGTCTTTGGGGATAGGCCTGGAGTCTGAGTCATGGAGGTGGACCTGGCTTCTGGAACTGTACTAGGGTCAGCCTGGAGCCTGGGTTCACAGGGGTAATCCTGGAGCCTGAGTATGTGGGTGTCAGCCCAGTGCTGGAGTATATTAGGGCAGACTGGAGCCTAAGGCAACAGTGCCTGGCCTGGAGCCTGGATCCATAAAAGGTTGGTCTGGAACCTCTATCATGGGCTCTAGTCCATGGGTTCTAACCTGGTACCTGGGACTATGGATGCTGACCTAGCCTTGCTCTGCAGGGGAGGGCCTAGAGGCTGGGTTTATGCATACTGGCTTGGAGACTATCTCTGCAGGAGCTGGCTTAGAGCCTAAGGCCACAGAGGCCAGCCCGATGCTGGAGTGGGCCTCCAAGCCTGGTTCCCTAGGAGCTGCCCTGGTACTAGGGTCTCTTGAGATGGGTTTTGACCCTGAGTCCATTGCAGTGTGATGCTGCAGGGGCTGGCCTGGAGACTAGGGCCATGGATACCAGCCTGCTGCCTAGAATCATGGTGCCAGACTGGTGTCTGAGGTTGCATGTGCTGACCTGGAGCTGGGGTGTGCATGTGTCAGCCTGACAGTGGGGAAGGCTTAGAGGCTGGGTCCATGAGTGCCAAGCTGTAGTCTGGGGCTGCAGAGGCCAGAGTAGTGCCTGGGGTTGTAGGGGCTAGCCTGGTGCTAGAGTCCCAGATAAAGTCAGGTACTCAATTAATTCTCCTTGCCTCAAGTGGTAGGTGTCTTTCCATGTTGTGCTGCCCAGGCTTGGGGAAGGAGAGACAACTGTAATGTAAAAGTGTCCTTCCTACCCTTTTCAATACATCTTTTCTTGTTTCTGTGCTACTCCCAAGTGCTGTAATCTGTCATCTAGTTTCCTTAGCTCTTATGAAGGTATATTTGTATATGAATAGTTGTTCAAGCTGATGTCTCTGTTTAGGGAATGAGCACTGGAAAGTCCTATTTTGCCATCTTGCTGACATCCTCCTAGGAGGCCAGGTTAGAGATGATAGGATTTCTGAACTGGTTTGTTGGTAGGGATGGGAAAGAGGGAGGAGGCCTTCTGAGAAAGCCTTACTCCCATGAAGAGTCCATCTGTCCCTGGAATGCTAACTTGCATCAGCCCAGGCTCCCCTTTAAATAAGGAAGAGAATGTTTAATGAAAGGCATTGTAAGTGATAGAATGTATGTAAGAATGGAGGGGTTCTAGTCATTAGAAATAAGAAGCAGTTCGAGATGATTTGGGGAGTATAGGTAGAGATATTTTTAATTTATTCAACACCTTTCTCCTAAGCAAGCATCTTTGTCAAGTGCTGGGCACTGTGAATACTGTGGTGAGCCATATATAGTCCTCTTCCAAGGAACACACAGGCTAAAGGGAGATACAGACAGTGAAACATGCAAGTAGGGTAGGATGTGGCATGTGGTTGGATGGGGGTTAACATAGTTTGCTATGGAAGTGCGCAAGACATTCCTGGGGAGGCTTGGGTGTTTGCACATGAAGAGAAGTGAGGAAATTCCTGGAACAAGTGACTCTAAAGTGAGATCTGAAGTGGAGAGGAGGAAACGGAACAATATATGCATGTGTGGAGGCCTGGAGATAAGTGATTGAAGAAATTCCTGTTGTTTTGTGTGCTTATTTGAATATTACTCAGGTATGTGTACTTAAGAGTCTGTGTATCTTGTCAGCAGACTAAAGTGTAAACTTTAAGAATAGAAACTATCTTGAAGTTTATTTGTTTTGCATGCCCTTTATAGTATTATATACAATGCCTTGGAGTCGCTAGATACTTAAGAAGTGCTTAGAAGATGGTAGAATATCCTCATCAATTGATACCTGACCTCATGTAGCTAACTTAGCCTCCTTATTCCTAAGAGAAGAAAACTAAATCTCTGATGAATTAAATGACTCACCCAGAATCACACAATCAGAGCCAGATGGCAGCCTATATCAGAATACCAATCCAGGCCACAGTCCAATAATGTTGAACCATTGGTTTCTTGTGGGTTATCATTGATGGCTTTGTAACTTTCACATTCCAATTTTTACTCCGGAAAATATAGGTAATAAGCCTATCTCATTTGATGCATAGAAACAAAAAACTGAGGCGGGCATGATGGCTGATGCCTGTAATGCCAGCACTTTGGAAGGGAAAGGCTAGTGGATCACCTGCGGTCAGGAGTTCGAGATCAGCCTGATCAACATGGAGAAACCCCATCTCTACTAAAAATACAAAATTAGCCAGGCGTGGTGGCACATGCCTGTAATCCCAGCTGCTTGGGAGACTGAGGCAGGAGAATCACTTGAACCCGGGAGGCGGAGGTTGCCGTGAGCCGAGATCGTGCCATTGCACTCCAGCCTGGACAACGAGAGCAAAACTCCATCTCAAACAAACAAACAAACAAAAAAGATGATCACAGGGGCTACTATGATTAATAGGAAATGTAGAAATGCCTATTAATACTACTAAGTACTACTTTAAACAGAATTAAAAACACATATGACAACAAACCAAGGCTTCTCTGGCACTGGAACTCAGAGATTTACCATCTCAACTTGCAACAGTTTCTCATTCCCAGGGGCTTTACTTTTGGGAGCTCAACTCAGCATAGAGTTTGCTATCATTTTTCACCTTGTGTTTATGTTGCACCTCCATACAAGGAGCTTAAGGAGCTTTACAGACATTAGCTCATTAATCCTCCCAAAACCTCTCAGAGAGGGTGGAGACATAAATCATTATTCCCATCTGGGAAAAAAAAATAGCCTAACTTATCTCTTTTAATTTTACTGATGCTTTAAATGGTTGATTAAATCCCAGGTTATACCCTCTACATTTAGAATATCACATTCTTTTTCCCAAGGAGATTTTTCTTTCTTTTTTGAATTTAATATCATAAGGATAAGTGTAATAATAGATTGAAAGATCTGATATTGAATATTCTTTTGAGAAGCACAGACTAAGCAGTAACCTTGGTTCCTCTTTTCCCTCATATTCTCTGCCTTTTCTCAAAATATCCTTCTTTATTTTTCTTTGGTCATGATCAGGAGAAATGACTTTTAGGAAAGGGAGGGATGTTTCAAGACCCATTTACTCCTTATCTATTAGCCAAGACCACCAGCAAGAGAGCCAATGAGTGTATGTTCAGTCATGCTGTATTAAGCCATTCTTGTATTGCTATAAAGAAATACCTGAGACTGGGTAACTTATAAAAGGAAAAAAGAGGTTTGATTGGCTCACAGTTCTGCAGGCTTCACAGGAAGCATGGTGCTGTCATCTGCTCAGTATCTACGGAGGCCTCAGGAAGTTGTAATCATAGTGGAGGGTGAAGTGGGAGCAGGCACAACACAAGGCAAAAGTAAGAGCAAGCCAAGGGGATGGGGAGGTGCCAAACACTTTCAAATGACCATATCTTGCAGTAATTCACTATCATGAAGACAGCACCAAATCGTGAGGGACCTTCCCCCATGACCCAAATACCTCCCACCAGGCCCCACCTCCAGCATTGGGGATTACACTTCAATATGAGATTTGGGCAGGGACAGCGATCCAAACTGTATCACATGCCATTGTAACTCTTAATAAAATACTGGTGCAACAAATTTCAAAACTTTATCAAAGCATCAATGGAAGTTACATTTTCAATCTTGTTTGCTTTTCTTACACGTGTGGTTCTCACTATAATGTTATTTGGAGTTAGACTTTGAAGGTGTTAGAACATGACCAAGATATGAACAGAATCTGAGACCAAGCAAGGTTGTTTCATGCAAATTATTGCAACAACACACTTACCCAGTTAAAGCAGCTGTCCACAGTTAAAGCCAGCAATAAAGGCATATTGAAATTAATATTCTGTCACCCCTAGAAGTTAATCAGAGAAGATGAGAACCAAGTTATGTCTTGTTTGAGAGATATTCAAAGGTGTATTTTATAATTATATTTTAAAAGTCCATCTTAGATCACCATAGAACGTTTTTCCTGTCTCAGAATAAGGTTATATAATCTGCGATCCCAGAAGATGTTAAAGCCTAAAGGATCAATGCATTTTAGAGAAAGAGTATTGAGGGCACATAGAAATTACATGATTTACCTGAGATTGCACAACTAGTTATTACCAAAGTAGGAGAAAACTCTAAGTTGTGGTTTGTTTTCAATCCACATTGCTTCTCAGATGTTCAACTAAAACACCTTTATGATTAGTGACTTGTGTTCTGTCTTGCTGCCAAAAGGTTAGATGGCATAAATGAGAGTACTACCTTCCCACGTACTCAATCTTCTTTGGACAGCAGGCAGGAGAGAGGTGTGGTGCCTTTTCCCAGAAGAGAATAAAATTTATTCACCTAAAGGAAAATTAGCTTTGTTCAAGAAAATGGTCTTGAAAAATTCTCCTGGATCTTCACTTTGTTTTAGCTATGAGAGTGTTTGATCAATGAAGTTCTGATATTTCCTTTTCACAGGGTTCTGAATATTGCTTTAAGCTAAAAGATCATTATAACAATTTACCAGTTGACTAATATTTAGTCAGTATCTCTCTACTACCTAATACGATATTTGAAGAGTATTTTGCTGTTGTGTATTGGTTAAACTTCTAAATGACCCTGAGAGTATGGTATTACCACACATCTGTGAATACTGAAAACTGGTGAAAAGGAGTCAAGTTGCCTTGAACTTCCACCACAAATGCAAAGGAAAGAGCTAAGAAGCAAATTCCCAGTGGACCAAACTCATAGGAAAATGTACTATTTATTGTAGATGCTATGAAAATAAAAACAGAAATATGAAGTTTATGAAGCCATCTATACCTTTGCCTCTTCCGAGTCAGAGAGGCATAAGTGAATAAACAGTATGTCTTTTCTAATGTTGACTTTTTCTCTCTAGTATCATTTTCCTTCTTTTTAGAGGTGTTATTCCCCATGCTTGACTCTCTTCGTGTATTCTTGTTATGTTCCTAGAGTTCTTGAATCCATTTATTTCCCTTCTGTAGCATTCTGGAATAATAGGAACACTTTCCTAAAATACATTTTCCTAGCTTTTATACTTCAAGTAACACTCTGAACTTTGTGATGAGTTCTAGGAGTGGCTTCTTAGACAATAAAGAATATATTAGCCAAAAATAAGTCTGGAAAAACAGGGCTTGATAGAGGAGAGGGGTGGAGAATAGCCAACTATGTATGGATGAGAGAGCAAGAAAAATACCATGCAGCAGGGTTGAGCAAGTCATGAAACTAATAATAAATAATCTGTCCTCTCCCATGAGTCAGGTTGCCTGTGTGTTTTACATTATCCCTAAGAATTTCTCTTGGGTCATCATCCTAGCTCCTGTGTTCCCTTGCTTTCTTTCTTAATGCTATTTCATACCCTGTCATGGCCTTTTATTATGATTCTTTTTTCATAGATTTTACTGACTGGGTGTATGGCACCATACCCTGTCATGCTGAATTATTTCCTTCCTTTCTTCAAGACTGTCCTGGATATCCTTTGACCTGGCCAGTGAATACCCAAGATTTATTAAAAGCAAAGATGATTTCAGGTAGCTAGAATCAACAAATAATCTAGAGAAGAAAAACGCCTTCATCCATTCCCCAGAATTACTTTGAAATAATTCCTATGGAATCAATAAAATGTAAAAAGCACAGTGGGTGTTGTAAATAGATTTCAAAATATAACAATATAAAAATAAATGACAATTAATGCTTATCTGCTTAGGAGAAGTGTGATTGTGGGGTTTTAAGAAAAAGTATTTTGTAGTATAATGGCTAAGTTGCATTTATATCCAGCACCCTTTTCCCCTTACTACTAAAAGTTACCTTTCTATAATTGCAGTCTAGTTTAGCATTTTAACAGTAATGGACAGGTTTTTACCAGATTATTGCTAAAAGTGCATACTTTATTCCAGGGAGACTCTGTAATAGGTACCAGCATTTTAGTAATGATACAAGCAATCTGTAAGCTATTACAGTTTTCTTTAGAGTAACTTAATCTTTATATTGTTTTATATGTCTGGAATTTTAACACTGTTTTTAATTTAGAAAATAACTATATAACATATTATTAATTACATGTGAATATGAACTAAACACGTGGCCACTGAGCTTGACTGTTAAAAACAAACATATTTAAAAGTACATAACTTAGTTTAGGAAAAGTAACAAAGAAACTAAAGAATGCCACACAGAGATAACAACAGCATTCGTGGGATAACTCACTGAGGGTCTACATTTTTAGAATGGTTATTATATTTTGGCCCACAGCTAAACAAAAGCCAAGAGGAATAGAAATGCTCCTTTCTAAGTAAAATTAGTATACTTTATTTTTCCAACAGAAAAAAATACGAACTATTAAAACATAATTGTGAATGTTTGTAAAAGAATGATTCTTTTCCCTTGATGCCTCTATTCATCCAAGGATCTTCAAGAATTTACAGTATTAATTAATTAATAATCTTGGTTGCCCTTAATGATTCAACTTGATTGGTGAGTATACCAGATGGCAAGAAAAATTAAGATCTTTAGGTTAAAAGGTCAGGCCAATAAGGCCATGGAGATAAAGGTGATTGCGGTAACTTTAGATCTCACTTATCTGTAGACTAGGTAAACAAACAGAGGGGAGATAATTTTTCTTAAAAATGGAAAGATTTACTGAAAATATTTTTATTTTAAATGGTTATAAGAAATAATTTAGTGTTTGAATCTAGACTTATAATATCATGTACACTATCAAAAATATTTTGGCACACTACCCAGCTCTTCTTCAAGAGCCAATAGAAATATGCTTGGTGAACCAACTCAGGAAGCTTTAATGCTATTTTTAAAATCTAGCTTTTACATTAAATAAACCAGTTTGCTATTTTGAAAGAAGTTATGATCTACTTAAAACTGTCATTCTCTGTTTCTGACTTGCAATTAGATGATATTTCCAAAATGTCAGACTTAGATTCTGCTTTTACCATCACCATAATAAAATGTGACAGCCAAGATATTATATCAATACCTTTTCCATAATTAGCAATAAGGATCCTGCCAAGGGTTAACTAGAAAAGTTTCATAAACGTTTTTCTACAAATGGTCCTGAAGACAGGGTTATGCTTTTAAAATCTGCTAATGTGGCAAAGACTCATGACAACCAGGAGACAAATCTATGAGCAAAACTGTTTGGAGAGAATAGTTTTGTAGTATATGATGTATGTTATGTAAATGAGCTTATTAGGACTCTCATCTATTTTATTACTGGTGACCAATTTAATAGAGGCATTTAAAAAACAATATTTCTGCCTGACTCCTAGAAATGAAGAAGATACATTGATATAATTGAGAGCAAATGATTGCATGTCGTGCCATTTAATCATGTCATTTTTCAATTGCTATTTTTTGCACTTCACTGCATGCTTATAGAATATTTAGCTTCAATATAGATTAAGTTCCAGGGTTTGCAACTGAGCTGAATGTCTATATTGGCTGACGTTGTCTTTTAAGTTTGTAATCAGTTAAAATACCCAGATGTCATTTGCCTATATTTTCTTTAAAATATGCAAGCCATTATTCATACTTCATTTGAGGTATTTTAATGTTTTGCTATTTTGAAGAATTACTTCTTACAATTCCAAGATACAAATTCTTATTTGCAATATTTATATACAAGGTATAGTTAAACACATAATTGGCTAGAGAATAGAGCTATCAGGACCAAAAGAGCTTCTGACCCCTTGCTGGAAATGTTGATAATCACTTGCCTAAATGAATGTTTCCTACCTTTTTAATGTCTTCTTTATTACTTATATAATTTACATCTTTCTCAGAAAAGAGATTACTCCCACTATCCCCAAGAATATGAGGTCTTTGAGAAAAGTTTTTGTCTGTTTTGTTCACTGAAATATCTGAAGTACTTACAACACTGTCCATTATAAAAAGTGTTCCATAAATATTTGTTCAATGAATGAATCAGTATTTTTTCCATCTCTGTTATTATAACCACCCCGAGCTTAAATTTTGTATAGCTTACTAACTGTTACATATTTGCAGACCTATGAAGCTTGGACCTCTGGAAAGGTTCAATCTCCTTCCCTTTGCAGAAAGAGGTTGTTGGCTGTCTTAACAATAACTTTATGGCTGTGGCCACTTCTGGTTAGAAGTCAGGGACAAGATTGTCTGAAAATGTAGAAATCTTACAAGCTTCTTCAGCTTTCTTATGAAAAGCGATGTGGCATATTGTTTTTGTGAATCAGCTTTGGATTCAGGCTGCCTGGGTTAAAATCCTGGGTTTGCTGCTTATTAGCTGTGTACTTGTGGTCAGTTACTTAACCTCTCTGTGTCTCCATTTCCTCATTTGTCAAATAGGTAGATGACAATAATACACACACACACACATATCACAGTGTTGCTGTGAGGATTAAATGATTCAATACATATCAAATACCTTTTAAAATGTGTGGCACACATAAATATACAAAAAATGTTCATCATTACTACTGGAGATTAGTGAAAATAACTAAGAAAATCTTACTAAAAATAGTGCTCCAGCAATTGATAAATCCTAATGATTATAGGTTATTATTTTGTATTCAAGTGAATCTTTTTTTTTTTTTTTTTTTTTGGAGACAGAGTCTCTCTCTGTCACCCAGGCTGGAATGCAGTAGTACGATCTCGGCTCACTGCAACCCCCGCTTCCCAGGTTCAAGCAATTCTCCTGCCCCAGCCTCCCGAGTAGCTGGGATTACAGGTGCATGCCACCACGCCCAGCTGATTTTTGTATTTATAGTAGAGATGGGGTTTCACCATGTTGGTCAGGCTGGTCTCGAACTCCTGACCTCGTGATCTACCTGCCTCAGCCTCCCAAAGTACTGGGATTACAGGTGTGAGCCACCATGCCCAGCTTCAAGTGAATCTTGATGAAATATTTGAAGACAACATAACATTATTTTTATTTTGTATTGGTTCAGATGCATATAGTCAACTCAGAATGATCTTTGGTAAAGTATATGAAGTACATCTGATATGTCAAGTCTCTCATTTTTGTACTGATACTATTATGGTTTTGTAAGATGTAGATGACTATATATGGATTTCATCACTGCAATCATTAGATTTAGTTAACATTCTTCATTTCCCACATTTACTTTAACTCCTCTTTCAGATTCATAGTCTTCTATGTTTACTTTTCTGTTTATGTTTTATGCTATTTCTAGGAGTAGAACAGCTATATTAAAAATGACACTGCATTATTTTTATCATACAGCAGAATATCTGATCTGTTGGCAGAGATGTATAGATGTATATGGCAGAATGTGTGTATAGTGTAGTAATGACTCTATCTGAGGACATTTTATAGCCATAACTTTAAAAAGAAAAAAGCCCTCCAAGTTTGCATTGATAAATTAATCCTTGTATCCACCCATGGTTGCAGAACCATAGTGATTGGATGGTATTAGTTATATCATTAGCATCTGTTGTATGACACACCCTAGCAGAATGGTAAATTCTCTGATTGTATAATTGTTTATGGGATTGATAATATATTTCTGGCCTTACCAAGAGGTTTTTTTAAAATAATATTTTTATTGAGATATAATTTACATACCAGAAAATCTTATTTCAGAATGTTTTCACCACTCTCAAAAGAAACCCCTTACCCATTAGCTCCGTTTTTCCCCCTCACTGGAGGCGATGGCAATCACTATTCCACTTTCTGTTTCTATGCATTTGCCTATTCTGGACATTTCATATAAAAGGAATCATAAAATATGCAACTTTTTGTATCTGTCTTCTTTCACTTAATATGATGTTCTTAAGGTTCATCCATGTTATGATATGTATAAGTACTTCATTTTTAAATGCCAAATAATATTACATTATATGTATATACTGCATTTTGTTCATCCACTCACAGTTGATGGGTGTTTGACATGTTTCCACTTTTTGGCTTTATGAATAATGCCATTATGAATATTTGTATGTAAGTTTTTATGTGGTCATATTGTGTCCAGAATTGGTGGCTTCTTGGTCTTGCTGACTCAAGAATGAAGCCGTGTACCCTCACAGTGAGTGTTACAGTTCTTAAAGATGGTGTGTCTGGAGTTTGTTCCTTCTGATGTTTGGATGTGTCTGGAGTTTCTTCCTTCTGGTGAGTTCATGGTCTCGCAGGCTTCGGGAGTAAAGCTGCAGACCTTCACAGTGAGTGTTACAGCTCTTAAAGGCGGCGCGTCTGCAGTTGTTCATTCCTCCCGTCCACAGTTGTTCATCCCTCCCAGTGGGTTCATGGTCTCGCTGGCTTCAGGAGTGAAGCTGCAGACCTTCACGGTGAGTGTTACAATTCATAAAGGCAGCGCAGACCCAGAGTGAGTAGCAGCAAGATGTATTGCAAAGAGCAAAAGAACACAGCTTCCACAGCATGGAAGGGGACCCAAGTGGGTTGCCACTGCTGGTTGGGGCAGCCTGCTTTTATTCCCTTATCTGACCCCACCCACATCCTGCTGATTGGTCCATTTTACAGAGGGCTGATTGGTCCATTTTACAGCGAGCTGATTGGTCCATTTTAGAGAGCTGATTGGTCCATTTTGACAGTGCTGATTGGTGTGTTTACAATCCTCTAGCTAGACATAAAAGTGCTCCAAGTCCCCACTAGATTAGCTAGATGCAGAGTGCTGACTGGTGCATCCATAAAGCCCTGAGCCAGACACACAGTGCTGAATTGGTGCATATACAATCTTCCAGCTAGACATAAAAGTTCTCCAAGTCCCCCATCCGACTCAGGAGCCCAGCTGGCTTCTCCTAGTGGATGCCGTGCCAGGGCCACGGGTGGAGCTGTCAGACCCGTGCCACGCACCCGCACTCCTCAGCCCTTGGGCGTTCGATGGTACCGGGCACTGTGGAGCAGGGGCAGCGCCTGTCGAGGAGGCTTGGGCTGTGCGGGAGCCCACTGGGGCGGAGGGAATCGGGCATGGCAGACTGCAGGTCCCGAGCCCTGCCATTCAGGGAGGCACCTGAGGCCTGGTGAGAATTCGAGTGTGGCATGGGTGGGCTGGCAGTGCTGGGGGACCCGGCGCACCCTCTGCAGCTGCTGGCCCAGGTGCTAAGCCCCTCACACCAGGTGCTAAGCCTCTCTGAGTGTGGGGCCTGCCAAGCCCATGCCCACCTAGAAATCACGCTGGCCCGTGTTCCCTGGTTCCTGCCCACACCTCTCCACCTCTCCCTCCACACCTCCCGGCAAGCAGAGAAAGCCAGCTCGGGCCTTGGCCAGCCCAGATAGTGCAGCGGCTGCCTGATGGGCTCCCCAAGTGTGGCCAGAGTGGGCGCTGAGGCCAAAGAGGCGCTGAGAGCAAGTGAGCGCTGCCAGCACGCTGTCACCTCTCAATCCCCCCGCTAAACAGGACACCCCAACTGCTGTTGGGAATTTGTCTGATGACCCTTCTAGCTACTTCCTGCTGGATGAGGTGATGAGGGGGCCCTGCAGTTGTAGTATCCTCCAGAGGGGAGCTCTCTAGGCCAGTGAAAGTGCCTGTGGGTCAATCCAGGGGTCTTGGGTAGAAGTTGTTAGTTGAAATCATTTGGGGTTCAATTTGTAAGACCATCTGTAGCTTGATGGCCTCAATTCTAGAGGAAACAAATTTAACAAGGAGGTTAAAAATACAGGGTCCAAAGGTGAGTAACAGCAAGATGGCTGCCACGGGACCTAGAAAGGGGAGAAGCCACGTTGCCCAAGTCCAGAGGTTGGTATAAGAGTTTGAAAGGCATTGTCTGATTTCAGAAGCCTTTTCCTGTAAATGCCAGGTGGGATCTCATACTACCCCTGACTGGTTAGCGTAAAAACAATACTCTTTCCCTAAGAAGGTGCAGAGTCCTCCTTTCTCAGCAGTGAGGAGGTCTAGGCCTCGGCAGTTTTGGAGAATCACTGCTGCCAAAGAGTCTATTTGGGATTGTAGAGTAAGGAGAGGTTTTGTTATTTCTTGCAAACTGTCTGAGAAATCCTTTGAGAGTGTGTGGTAGTAGGATAATGAAGGAGATAAACCAGCTATTCTGGTTCCTGTAGCAGTAGCCATTCCTAACCCTATAAGTAGCGGTATTAGTTGTATGGCTCTGTGCTGACGGACTTGAACTTTGAGGGGTACTGATAAGGTCTGATTTTCTGGGGCAATATTAATGTTGGGACTTAGAAAGACTAAGGTGCAGGCGCCTGTCCAGTTAGTGGGGAGGCAGATACAGCTCAATGTTCCACATAAGAATATGCCTTGGCTGGGTAGATGTTTAGAAATTTACCCTGGGGGCTTTTAAAGGAATAGAGTACACTGTTTTTTCTTTATTACTTCTGTTTTTCTTTCTCTTTGACTTCTCCTTTGTCTCTGTCTCTTTCTGACTCCCTCTTTGTCTCTCTGTCTCTCTGACTTCCTGTGTCTTTCTCTCTTTCCTTTCTGCTGGTCTTTCCCTGCCTCTGCCAGCCATTTATGCTGCTCTTCTCCCCTCTCCTTCCCCTTTTTGATGGCTTTGGCAGTGTAAGACTGCCACCTCCTTGTGTTTTTGCACTGCGTGCAGTAACTCTATAATTTCCTTGTGGTATTTAGTGGGGATTCCCCCAGAAGTTAGGGACTCCATTTCTTTCCATATTGCAGCATGGACATGTAGAATTAGATAAGCATACTTGCTATCTGTATACACATTTATTCTTTTTCCCTTTCCCAATTCTAAGGCTTGGGTTAAGTGCCACTAGTTCTGCTAACTGGGCACTGGTCCCTGGGGGAAGAGGCTTACTTTCAGGTATGGTTACATCACTGACTATGGCATAACCTGCCCTTCGTATCCCAATTTGCTAGATGAGTATTTGCTCTCTGGGTCTTCTTGATTAGAGCATAGAGGGGTCTGGCTGTCTCACTGTATCCGGGGATCCATAGTCGGCAAAAGTCGGTGACTCCAAGGAACCCCTACAACTGTTTTAATGTCTTAGGGTGAGGATAAACCAGTATAGGTGGTATTCGTTCCTTCCTGAGGGCCCTGGTCCCTCTGGCTAAGATTAGGCCTAGAGGCCGGGCGCGGTGGCTCAAGCCTGTAATCCCAGCACTTTGGGAGGCCGAGACGGGTGGATCACGAGGTCAGGAGATCGAGACCATACTGGCTAACACAGTGAAACCCGGTCTCTACTAAAAAAAGAAACACAAAATTTAACTAGCCGGGTGAGGTGGCGGGCGCCTGTAGTCCCAGCTACTCGGGAGGCTGAGGCAGGAGAATGGCTAAACCCAGGAGGCGGAGCTTGCAGTGAGCTGAGATCCGGCCACTGCACTCCAGCCTGGGCGACAGAGCGAGACTCTGTCTCAAAAAAAAAAAAAAAAAAGATTAGGCATTAGGCCTAGATATTTGACCGGCTGTAGGCAAAGCTGGACATTCGACCTAGGCACCTTTTACCCTTGATTAGCTAGAAAGTTGACGAGATCTAGCGTTGCCTGCTTGCACAAGGCTTCCGAACTGGTAACCAAAAGTAAATCATCCACATACTGAAGGGCCAGAGTGCCTGGACTTGAGAAGTGGCCTAGATCTTGGTCCAGTGCCTGACCAAACAGGTGAGGGCTATCCCTAAACCCTTGGGGCAAGACCGTCCACGTAAGTTGGGACGTGTGGTCTGTGTGATCCTCAAAGGCAAAGAGAAGCTGGGAGTCAGAGTGCAGGGGAATACAGAAAAAGGCATCCTTGAGGTCCAGAACAGTGAACCATTCTGCTTCCTCTGGTATCTGAGAGAGCAGGGTATAGGGGTTGGGTACAACAGGATATAAAGGAATTACTGCCTCATTGATGAGTCTAAGATCTTGCACTAGTCTCCACTGACCGTTTGGTTTTTGTACTCCTAGAATTGGGGTATTGCAGGGACTGCTGCATTTCCTTACTAAGCCTTGAGTTTTTAAATGTTTAACAATATCCTGTAATCCTTTATGAGCTTCAGGGCTTAAGGGATATTGCCTTTGATAAGGAAAAGTGGTGGGATCTTTTATCCTGATTTGAACTGGGCAGGCATTTGTTGCCCTTCCAAATTGTCCTTCCAGTGCCCAGACTTCAGGGTTGATTCCCTCAAGTAGGGGACAACAAATGGGTAACTTGTTCCCCATATTCATGTAGATAATGGCTCCAGCCTTGGCTATATATCCTGCCCTAATAAGGGTGTGGGACTTTCAGGCATAACAAGAAAGGCATGTGAAAAGAGCAAAGTCTCCCAATTACAACTGAGGAGGTGGGAGAAATACCTTGTTACAGGCTGTCCCAGGATTCCTCAGATGGTAACGGACCTTGAGGACAGTCGTCCAGGACAGGAGATTAACAGTGAGAAAATCACACCAGTATCAGGAGGAAGTCAATTTCCTGGCCCTCAATGGTTAAATGTACCCGGGGCTCAGTGAGGGTGATGATGTGAGCTGGCACTTGCCCCAGGCACCCTCAGTCCTGTTGTTGGATCATCTGGCTGGGGGCTTCTGACCCAGAGAACCTTCATCCTCTGGGGCAGTGCACCTTCCAGTGACTGCCTCGGCACAGTGGACGTGGACGAGGGGGCAGCTTGTTTCTCATTGGACAGTCTTTTTTAAAAGTGTCCTTGTAAACCACACTGATAATAAGCCCTACTGGGTGATTGGCCTGCTCCATTTTCTGTCCTCTCTGAACCACCAAGGTTTGTTTGTCTGAGGGCCATGACTAAGGCTGCGGCCTTTCTTTGATCTCACTTTTCCTTTTGGGCCATTCTTCTTGGTCCTTATTATAGGACACTGAGATTACCAGGTTTAGTAATGCCTCCAGATTTTGTTCAGGGCCCAGGGCTGGCTTTTGGAGCTTTCTTCTGATATCTGTGGCTGATTGGGTAATAAGCTTATCTTTTAGAAGCAGTTGACCCTCGAGTGATTCAGGTGACAGGGGAGTATATTTTCCGAAGGCCTCCCGTAGCTGCTCGAGGAAGGCAGAAGGATTTTCTTCCTTTCCCTGAGTTATGGTGGACATCATTGAATAATTCATGGACATTTTCCTAATTCTCACGAGTCCTTCTAGAACACAGGTCAACAGATGCTTACGACTCCAGTCCCCACAAGCTGAGTCAAGGTCCCAGTGGGAATCCATACTGGGGACGGCTTGCTAACCGATAGAAAATTTGTCCCTTTCTTCGGCTGTCTTTCTGTCATTTACTTGACTAAGATACCAGGTATCTCCAAACTCTTGGGCTGCAGCTAAAACCGCATTCTTTTCATTAAAGGTCAGGGTTTGGTCTAACAATAGCATAACATCTCTCTAAGTGAGATCAAAGGTTTGCCCTAGTCCCTGTAGGACATCTGTGTACCTATCGCGATCATCTGAAAATTTCCCCAGGTCTGCCTTGATCTGCTTTAAATCAGAGAGGGAGAAAGGGACATGTACCTGGGTTGGGCCAAATTCCCCCCGCTACAGCTTGAAGGGGACATAACCGATAGCCTGGGGGTTTTTGTGGTCCTTTGGAGATGTCTTTGCTTATGTCCTTCTGGGCAGCAGAGATTAGAGGAGGATTATCATTAATAGGAAGGGGAGCTATAGGGAGGCTAGGATATGGGAGTAAGCTGAAAGGTCCTCCTATGGGATGCAAATTGCAAGCTTTGCATAGTTGTGTACTCTCCTTCAATGAAAAGAATGCTTGGACATAAGGTATTTCACTCCATTTGCCTTCCCTCTTACAGAAAAGGTCAAGTTGCAGGATAGTATTGTAATTTTTACTTCCCTCAGGTGGCCATTTTTCCCCATCAGAGAGAAAATATTGGGGCCAGGCCATAGTGCAGAAAAAAGAGCTGTCTCTTTTTCAGGGTTTGTAGGTCAAATTGGTCCCAATGGCTTAGGATACATTTCAAGGGTGAGCCTGTTGATGCCTGAGTGTTTACCACCTGAAAGACAAAACCACCCTCAGTTTTGGTTTGTTTGTTTCTCCCCCTGCTCAAGAACATGCAACGGTCTCTGGACCCTGCTGATTGGAATAGTTGTGCTTACCAATGCAGCAGCAGAAACAACCCCTGCCTAAGAACCCGCAACAGTCCCCGGACCCTGCTGATCGGAATAGTTGCGCTCACCAACACAGCAGCAGAAACACTAGATTTCCTCCTAGGCCACAGGGAGGACTGAGGAAGGTTGTATTTAGTGGCCCTTACGGACACATTCTCAAAACCTGCACCCTTGCCTGTCCTCCTAGACCACAAAGAGGACTGAGAAAAATTGGATTTAGTGGCTCTTACCACCGCATTCTCAAAACCCTGTTAGAGTCCTAAGCACTCTCTTGTTAGTATTGGGACCTTACCCCTGTCCTATAAAGATGTTATGTCCCAAAAATGAAGTGGAGGGCCATACCCTGAGGGAGGGAAGGGATCTCCAGGGTTGGAAGAGTGATACCTTTTTTCCTCAGTTATATGAACAGGAAGGATACAATTTCTGAGGCTCCCCATATCCTAGCTTCAGGAATAGCTTTTGTTGGGCCTGCTAGTCTGAGGAGGGATCCTAAAATTCCCGATAGTACCCCCTACAATGGGGTACAGTGGGGCTTCTGGCAAAACTTATGTCTTTCTGATTGATGAGCCTGGGTGCCTAAAAAAGGTAACAGAGTCCTGGAATTTATACTAGAAATCATTCTTATAAGAGAAAGTAGAAAAGCACCAGAAACAGGGAGTGGTTTTTAGACGCAGGGCTAGCCTCGGAGAAGAGGCGAGAGGAAGTTTGTGTGGCAGGCATTAGGACCCAGGAGGCAAGGGTCAGGATAGATAGGATAGAGGGGCGAGTCTCGCTTGGGTGACATGCCTTTGAGAGTTCCGCTCATGGCTGCAGGGTCAACCAACTTGTTGTCGGGACTCCGGAGCTCAATGGCTTTCCTCTCTGGCGACCCTCGGCTCAGCCCAGAAGTATAGGAAAAGTGGAAGCTGGTTCCAGGCAAATGAACTCTCCCAACTCTGAAGAGTTGGGGCTTGTTAGAGAGCCCTTTCCCAGAAAGCCTGACACCAGTGTCTTTAGTCTGGCAGCCACGCTAGTTGCTTTTTACTGGTCGACAGGTGCCCAGTATTTAGCCCCCGAATTCTAAGGAAAAATAGGACAGAATAGCAAGCGAAAGGGGTCCGATGGTACTGACTGCTTGGTGATAGGCAATAGTCTTATCGCTTGGCGATAGGCAATAGTCTCACTGCTTGGCGATAGGCATTAGTCCCTTCGTGGTTACCAAAATGTGTCCAGAATTGGTGGGTTCTTGGTCTTGCTGACTTCAAGAATGAAGCTGTGTACCCTCGCGGTGAGTGTTACAGTTCTTAAAGATGATGTGTCTGGAGTTTGTTCCTTCTGATGTTCAGATGCGTCTGGAGTTTTTTCCTTCTGGTCGGTTTATGGTCTCACAGGCTTCAGGAGTGAAGCTGCAGACTTTCCCAGTGAGTGTTACAGCTCTTAAAGGCGGCATGTCTGAAGTTGTTCATTCCTCCCGTCCAGAGTTGTTCATTCCTGCTGGTGGGTTCATGGTTTCGCTGGCTTCAGGAGTGAAGCTGCAGACCTTCACGGTGAGTGTTACAGCTCATAAAGCAGTGTGGACCCAAAGAGTGAGCAGCAGCAAGATTTATTGCAAAGAGCAAAAGAACACAGCTTCCACAGCATGGAAGGGGACCCAAGGGGGTTGCCACTGCTGGCTCAGGCAAGCCTGCTTTTATTCCCTTATCTGACCCCACCCACATCCTGCTGATTGGTCCATTTTACAGAGAGCTCATTGGTCCATTTTAGAGAGCTGATTGGTCCATTTTGATAGAGTGCTGATTGGTGTGTTTACAATCCTCCAGCTAGACATAAAAGTGCTCCAAGTCCCCACTAGATTAGCTAGATACAGAGTGCTGATTGGTGCATCCACAAAACTTGAGCTAGACACAGAGTGCTGATTGGCATGTTGACAAACCTTGAGGTAGACACAGAGCACCGATTGGTGCTTTTACAATCCTTTAGCTAGACATAAAAGTTCTTCAAGTCCCCACCAGATTAGCTAGATACAGAATGCTGATTGGTGCATCCACAAACCCCCAAGATAGACACAGAGTACTGATTGGTGCATATACAATCCTCCAGCTAGACATAAAAGTTCTCCAAGTCCCCACCCAACTCAAGAGCCCAACTGGCTTCGCCTAGTGGATTCTGCACCAGGGCCGCAGGTGGAGCTGCCCGTCAGACCCACGCCACGCGCCCGCACTCCTCAACCCTTGGGGGGTCAGTGGGACCGGGCACTGTGGAGCAGGGGGTGATGCCTGTCAGGGAGGCTTGGGCCACAGGGGAGCCCACCGGGGTGGAGGGGATTGGGCATTGCAGGCTGCAGATCCTGAGCCCTGACCTGGGGGGAGACAGCTGAGGCCTGGTGAAAATTCGAGTGTAGCATGGGTGGGCTGGCAGTGCTGGGGGACCTGGCACACCCTCTGCAGCTGCTGGCCTGGGTGCTAAGCCCCTCACTGCCAGGGGCCAGTGGTGCTGACTGGCCACTCCAAGTGCAGGGCCCACCAAGCCCACGCCCACCCAGAACTTGCCCTGGCCCATGAGCACCACACACAGCCCGCCTGTGCCTCTCCCTCCGCACCTCCCCCTCCACACCTCCCTGCAAGCAGAGGGAGCCAGTTCCGGCCTTGGCCAGCCTAGATAGGGGTTCCCACAGTGCAGCAGCGGGCTGAAGGGCTCCTCAAGTGCGGCCAGAGTGGGCGCCGAGGCCTGGGGGCACCGAGAGCAAGCAAGGGCTGCCAGCATGCTGTCACCTCTCAATATGTTTTCATTTCTGTTGGGTATGTATTCAAGAGGAAATTGCTGGATCATACAGAAATTCTATATTTAACTTTTTGAGGAAATGTCATACGGTTTTCTCATGTGGCTGCACTATTTTGCAATCCCACTGATGGATGAGGGTTCCAGTTTCTCCACATGCTTGTTAACACTTGTTATTTCCTTTTTAGCCATTCTACTAGGGGGTGAAGTAATATCTAATTATGCCTTACATTGGCATTTTTCTGATGACTGATTATGTTGAGCCTTTTTTTATTTTTTTGCCATTTGTATGTGTTTGGAGAAATGTCTATTCAAATACTTTGTCCATTTAAAAAAATTGAGTTACTGGTCTTGATGTTTTCTCCCATTCTGTGGTTTTTCTTTTCACTTTTTTATGGTATAATTTGAAGTACAAAAGCTTTAAATTTTGATGAAGCCCAAAAGTTGCTTATACTTTTGTGTCATAAATAAGAAGCCATTGCCTACGAAGTCAAAAGCTGTTTCTATTTTTGATGTCATATCTACAAAACCATTGTCCCCAACATGATGAATATTTACCTCTATATTGTCTTCTAAGATTTTTATAGTTTTAGCTTTTACATTTAAGAGTATGATCCATTTTGTGTTAGTTTTGTAGATGGTGTGGAATAGGGGTTCAATTCATTCTTTTGCATGTGGATATCCAGTTGTCTCAGCACCATTTGTTGAAAAGACTATTCTTTCCTGACTTAATTATACCAGAGCTTTTTAATTTTACTTATTTTATTGAAAGGTATCCTATATTTAATCTTTACTATGCCATAATTAACTGTAAAATAAGTCTTTTATGGCATAAATTAGTCTTGATTGTATGAACATTATCTTGTCTACACTATTACACCATCAGAACACCAGGTGATATTTTGTTTCTACATTGAACTTGTTATTATGTGAAGTCACCTTCCCAGAGAAGCTTTATTGAAAACCCAAACTAAAATAACTCCCCAGCCACTTTTTGTCATATTACCCTATTTTATTTTATAGCTTTTATCACTGTCTGATATTTTCTTGTATATTTCATGTTTTGTTTCCAGCCTCTCATCACTCGCATGCATACAAATGTGAATGTAAGTTCTATGAAAGTAGACATTTTATGTATCTTGCTCACTGCTATATCCCCACCACTGAGAGCACTGCTTGGCAAATAAAAGGCACTCAATAAGTACATTTGGATGGACAGGTCAATACTCAAATAATGATTATTACCACACCCCACTTGAACTTCCATCTTGTTTTAAAATGTTACAAAAATTATGCCTTCTTGGTCTTTTAAAATGTGTGCTCCCCAACCTGTAATGCCTATCCTCTCTTCCCTCCACCTTTCTTACCTTCAGCAACTTTCACAGCCTGATTCTAGTCCCACGAATCCTAATCTGTCTGCTCCAGTTAATAATGATCTTTTTTATTCTCAAACTCAGTGCCTATAGTTTAGCATATATATCAATCACACCTTACATTTGGGTCATGGCCTCACTATTCTCAAAGCACATTCACCTCCCTTACCTTATTTGGAACCTACTACAACCTGATGGGTTAGGTCTTACCTAAAACCTTTGCCTTGTATTTATTTCTCTCACTTTGAGGAATCAGTGTCTTCTCTTTGCCACCAGCTCTTAAGAACAGGTACATTTTATTACATGCCTCTTATCTACCAAGCTAATTCTGCGATGAAAAGTATGAAGTTTGGCACATAAATGATGCCCAATAAATGCTTATTGCTATGAAAATTATCATTTCCAACCTTCCCCCACAAAACAATGATCCCAAAGCAGCCAGACAAATGCATCTTCTAAAGAAGCATAGAGGTACCAGTATAGCCTCTCATTTTTTCCACTTACTCTGTTTCTTACTAGACTATAGCTTCAGGCATTAACATTATCTGTACCTGAATACCTTGTACCGTCCAACTAATCATCACTGTTTTGCTTTATTATGTGTGCTTTCTGGAAGCAGAGTTTCTTTTTAGCTTAGCACGATGCCATATGTATTAGAGTCATTAATTAGTAAATGACCTATTTGATAAAAATGACAAAAAAAGAGTAAAATCACCAAATACTGGATCCAAGTGACCTCATACATAATTGCACTGGAAATTCTGGAGGTCATCAAGAAAATACTAGTAACATAAAGATATCACTGGATAAAAAGATCTATTCATTGATTCACTCATTTCTTTTCCGTCATTTGATAAAAATAAGAAGTAATTGATCATCCACAATTGTGGTCCCTAGTCTCTTGGCTACCAATTTCACTCCAGAATTACAACATAAAATTTGTATTAATATTTTTATACTTTAAAAAGTCTACTCAACTAGATTAATCCTCTTATCTAAAAACTAAGTTTCTTTATTTCCTATGGACTAGTGTTCTCAAACTTTAGCATATATTGGAATCACTTATAGGGCTCACTTCTTAAACCTTGGTTCATTGGGCATCACCCCAGAATTCCTGATTCAGAAGATTTATAGTAGCATCAGAGAATTTGCAGTTCTAAAGTTTCTGGGTGATGTGAATACTGCTTGGCCTGAGCACTGTACTCTGAGGACCCTTGTTGTAGAAAATCTGGTCATAGGTAGCAGACAAAGAGCAGACAGCAAAACACATGGAAAATTTTAGGAAACTCTTACAACTATGGGATGGAGCTGCTCTCTTGACTTTTTTTTTTTTTTTTTTTTTGAGACAGTGTCTGTCTTGAAGCCCAGGTTGGAGTGCAATGGCATGATCTCAGTCCACTGCAACCTCCGCCTCCTGGACTCATGTGACTCTCCTGCCTCAGCTTCCTGAGTAGCTGGGATTACAGGCACCCACCACCACACCCAACTAATGTTTGTATTTTTAATAGAGACGGGGTTTCACTGTGTTGGACAGGCTGGTCTTGAACTCCTGACCTCAGGTGATCCACCTGCCTCCTCCTCCCACAGTGCTGGGATTACAGATGTGAGCCACTGCGCCTGGCCCCTCCTGATAATATTTACACTGCAAGTCGCCTGTGTTCATTCATGCTTCCCTTCTCTCTGTATGTTTCCTCACTCCAACTAGATTGAAGGCAGGTACATAATCATATAGGCAGATTGTACCTTCTTTGTTGTGCTTGCCACATAGAAGCCATGCTCAACTGATGTTAAACTGTTCATCAGTTTAGAAGGCGAAGTCTAAAAGTGGGAATTGCTTCATAGGCTGTTTTTTTTGTTGTTTTTTTTGTTTTTTTTTCAAATGTAACAGATCAGCTAAAGTCCCACCACTTTGTTCATATTGGCCTGCCTAATGTTGTTTAATCAACCTACAAAGTTAAATTATGTAATAAATATTGGAGACAAATTACTTTGGAGTTTCTCAGTTAAATTTGTTTCTTTCTGTTTTTAATATATACTTCATTTTGGTGTTTTCAAAGTATTATTTTCCTTCTCATCTCTCTTTTTTCCTAATCTGATTTTTTTTTTTTTTTTTTTGAGACAGAGTCTTGCTCTGTCGCCCAGGATGGAGTACAGTGGCATGATCTCGGCTTGCTGCAAGCTCCGCCTCCCAGGTTCACGCCATTCTCCTGCCTCAGCCTCCCGAGTAGCTGGGAATACAGGTGCCCCCCACCTCGCCTGGCTAATTTTTGTCTTTTTATTTTTTAGTAGAGACGGGGTTTCACCTTTTAGCCAGGATGGTCTCGATCTCCTGACCTCGTGATCTGCCCGCCTCGGCCTCCCAAAGTGCTGGGATTATAGGCGTGAGCCACCGCACCTGGCCTCTGATCTGATTCTTACATCTCATTTGCTGTAACAGTTCTTGGTGTAAATGAAGTTGTTCTTTTATTATAAGCTTATTTATATCCTTTTATAAACTGTATGACATTAAATGTCAAGTATGTGTATACAAGTAAATATAAGTAAATATCTATGTAATATGTTTGCATATATGCACATATTTGATATATAATGAAGACTAAATACCAGTATTGAAAGTCTTAACTTCAATAGTGTTAAACTGAAGCCAATGTGAAGAATAATATTGCACATTTGTTCAATAATATGATTGGTTTAAACAGTTTAAAAAAGTGACAGAGGAAGTCAGTAGAGGAATAAAACCCAGGTAAACCAAAAAACACCCCTGTGCATTGCCACTGGTAAATTGAAAATCAAATTGAGAGTTTGCAAATGTGAAACAAAAGTCTTCAGCCTATTGGTAACTACCTTATAATGTGGATCAGAGATCATTATTAAGGGGGGGAAAAGACAGATAATGACCTCCATACTAACAGATTTCACCTTGCAAGATGAAATTGCCTAAAGATTATCAAATTATAGGTAAATATGAAAGCATTTGGAATCCCTTTCTTAGGCATATTGATAGTTGTGTTTTTCTTTCTTTTTAAATTTTGTTTCCCTCTTCTTTATAGTTTTCTGGGAAGGCAATATGACTTGTGTGGGAACCAACATGATCTCATTAGATGTCAAGGAAAATGCTTAAAAATGGCAATAATGAAAAGCATTTCAAACCTTTCTGTTTCCAGCTTCCTTTTCTAACTGCTTCACTCTCTCTCCCCAACACACCAGGCATTCCTACTGCCAGAGGCTACTTACTTGTTTTCCATTTTAACATACCTCTCAGCCTTCTACCCATATAACCACCACTACCCATCTTGGTCCATCTGGTTCACACCATTCCCCTGAAGATTTCATTGACTCTTTTAATAGCAACTTGCACATACTTCTGTTAGCACCTTCCTCTCTGAAGTATACTTGATATTACACTTATTTGTATAGTTTACTTCCAGTAGACTCTCAACTCCTTGAGGGAAAAAGGGAACTTGCTCCTTTTTGAAGCCTTCGTTCCTGAAACAGTGCCTAGCATATGGAAAGTGCAGTACACGTTTAAGGAGATCAGGGAGGTAGGGATGTGTTTGTCTTATTTCTGTGCTTTACTTAGGTTACTTACCTTGAGTTTCTGTTTCAAAGCACATTTTCTCTGAAATGAAGCCAAAATAGTTATAATAATTGTTTGTTAATATCTATACGTATTTATGGAAATAATATAAACTACTGATTCTAAGAAACATTGCCAGCAAATCTACTGACTTTATTTATTAAACATTTGTGATTATAAATGCATATGTATATTTTAATGGCTGTCATGGAAGCCCATTTATGTAGAAGAATGTTATTTTATTAATTATATCTTCTAGGTATAAAAAAGTACTGAAAAATATGCTGGCCATGTAAAATTTCCAAGTTTCCCCTCCTTTTTAAAAGTAGCATTATTTCCCAAGTGCACATGTTGGATAAATTTTTAATTCAGAATGTAGACTAAGCCCTTTGTTCATTTAAAGTAAAAAAAAAAAAAAAAAAACCCTGCAGAATTGTGAATATCCAAAAGTCAGATATTGAATATCAACAGTAACTGCCTTCTCAGTTTTTAAACCACTGTATTCATCTTGATTGATTCAAATTAAGATAGGAGTGGGGATCACCTAGATACTTAAATACTGGATACATTCTAGATACTTACAAAAAAATTTATGGCCAGTGATCTTTATGAAAAATTTCTCCCAGCAACCTCACGTGTCCTGTTTCAGAACTTTGAAAATGCCTATAAGGTGAATGAAGTCTATTTGTGGTACTTTGCAAATGTTACCTGATGTGGACTGTGCTAACTCTGCACATATCTTTAGTGCCATCCATTGCACATTTTCATTCAGCTAAGAACTTTGGGACTTTTTGTTGGCTTAAGAAATACAGTTATTACGCTAGTTAACTTTAAAGAGAGTTTTGCAGAATTCAGTTCTGTGGCACAGAAACATCTCTTTCGATTTTTCTAGGCCTTGACTCTTAACAAGTTAACAAAACAGAAACAAAACCCCAAATCCTTAATATTAATATTTATAGTACTCGGGCCAATTTCATTTAGCCATAATGTTATCTTGAAGTGTTTAATATTGGGCCCCAAATTGGCAGGTATTAGGTGGCCTTCATAGTATGACTTGCCTAAGAGTTGTTCTAGAGCAAGAGATAAATTGAAGGGTGTGTGTGGATGTGTGTGTGTGTTTGTGTGCGTGAGAGAGAAGAGACAGAGAGGGAGAGAGAGAAAGAGAACAGGCGTGTGGGGTTGAGGGGAGACATTTGACAGGGTTGTAGAAGAGATGGAAACAATGCCTGTTGTCTTAGTAGGCTTAGGTTTTATCTTTGAATGTCTTAGGCATTTCTCCTCATTCAGCGAACCAATTAGTAGCAGCAGTAAAGAAATTTGTCAGACATGGTGGTTATATCAGGACTTATATAGGAAAATAGTAATGAACTCTAGGAAAATAAATAAGGATAAGTTCAAGAAACATAACTGAAACTGCTGCACTGGTATAAATTGAATAATAAAATTTCTAGTCATATTTTGCCGTAAATAGAGGTTTGGGAATTTGTCATTCTCCTTATTTAAAATTCAGAAATATTAAAGGTACAGAGTTCTCTCATTACAGAAATAATAGAATTTCAGCCATTACTGAGTTAGGGTCATTTAAATGGCTATAGCATGCATTGTATCAATAAGTGGAACATCTGTATGAAATGTCCACCTGCTGATCTAATACCCCCACTCCATGCACATTTCAGCGCACCACACTTAATCATTTTAAGATTTCTTCTAATGAAGCCTTATCTAGATTAACATTTTAAGCACAAATACTTTCAGGCATTAAAACTCTCACACTAAATGAAATTGTATTGTCTTGTTTACCCTTGTTGATTAATAAGCAATCTGTTAACTGTTAGAACAGTCCAATTGTGGCAGTAGAAGGAGATTAGTAATTCAGTGATGTTTGTGGATGTAATCATCATTTCTCCTGAAGGCTCCGAATTAGAATATCACTTACATACTATCCGTAGGCAAAGAAAGGATATAATATTTTTAGACATGTGTACCCACTATTTTGCTTGAATCATTCAGTTTAGGGTCACTGCAGCAATACAAATGCTTCTGGGGGCAAAATGCTATTTTGATGCATGCATGTCCTTCTTAAATAGTGTGAATGTCTATTAAAAGAAACACAGCAACCAACAAATAGTGCAGTAATAATCCAGTATCTTAATTTTCGCTTTCAGAACATTATTGCTCTGTTAATCGAGCTTCAGAAGAATATTTCTTATCTTTTTTTTCAGATAATAGATTTTATATATAAAAATTCTTTGCAATCTTATTTAACTTGTTCTCAGCCAGTAGAAAACTGAACTTTTTGCCTCCAAAGAATGTAGGAATAAATTTGGAAAAATTCTATTTCTTTTCAGAGGATTTTTGTATCTTTTGTGTTTCCTTTGACCTTATGTCAAAGCATTTCAATCTGTTTGGCATTCATCTGACCTAAGTGATTTATTTCATTAGGCTAGAAATTGGTAATTACTCAGGTGTCAAGGGGGACTCTACATTTCAGAGGGATAAATCAGTGAAAAAGTGTGATGGAATGGGATGCAGCTAAATTCTTTAGCATATTGGGCTTCTGTAGAAGGCCTCCATTCTACACGAGACATCAGAGCTCTTCTTGTTGTCCTATTGTTGGTAGCTGAGTGTATCACTACAATTTGAAATTATGATGGAAGAAAGTGTTTCATGTTTTAGGGAACTTTGCCCTATAAACACTTATAGATTGGTTTCTCTCTATGTTGCAGTCCCTCTGTCGTGAAATCAAGCAACGACGTCGAGGAGTTGCCTCCATTCTGCGACTATGCCAGCATCTTTTGGATGACCGGGAGACTTGCAATCTGAATGCAGACCACCAGCCCATGCAGCTGATCATTGTAAATCTTGAAAGAAGGTGGGAAGCCATTGTCATGCAAGCCGTCCAGTGGCAAACACGTCTACAAAAGAAGATGGGAAAAGAATCTGTGAGTGATGTTTTTTTAAGCATCATGGTCTCTCATTTTCTCAGACAAAAAATAATTCTTTCAGGCTTGGAAACTGTGTTCATCTTATAAATGGTTTTACTAACAAAGTGGTTTTGCCATCTTACAAATGGTTTTAAGTAACTAAAGCTAGTAGTTTTACTACTAACTAGCTGTCCACTAAATGAAACTCCATTTGTTGTAACACTGACATTTATTTGCCTTACTAAAATGCTTTTAGTGTATCTCATTGTCTTTTTGAAAAAAATCACATGGAGGTTTTGCTTAACCTTACCAACCTAAGCCATTAATTCTTTCAATCATTCCTTCACTAACAATATTCATTAATCATACAAGAACCCATGAATATTTTGCTAGAAAGTAGCTTAGTACTGTCAGAGCATATGGAGCAGTGTGTATGCTCTGCAGATAATACAATGAAATAAAGTATATTGTTTACCTTTCCCTGACATGACATAACATCATCTGTTTGTACACTAATCTCCTAGTGTTCCTGCTTAGAGCTTCTTCTGATAGTTATATTGCTGAGAATTGGCAAGTTTCCTCTCAGAGTTTTAATGCAGTGCTCAAAGTGGTGAGTAGAGATTCCTTTTAAGGATTTTCCAAATTGAGTACAGGTTTAAGCTGTTGCTAGATGAAGGAAATAGATATAACTAGAAGTTGTATCATTGTAATATACAATGCATATTTGTCCAGAGAGCCTTCATATCCTTTAGGAAAGGATTTATCGATAAAAAGATTGCATACTCCAAATGACCTTGAGGTCAGTGTCTATTAGTTGAAGGCCCAACTCCCATGTTTGACTTATATAAATGGAATACATACATATATACATAGAATGGGAAGTTTTCCTTATATGTTTATATTTTTCAGTTCTGTAACTTTGGAATGTTCAGGATCCAATATTAAAAAATCAAATGTAAAAATCATGCTGCTGAAAAATTCTTTCCTTCTATGAATTCTGATTTTAACGAAGCCTTAATATCTGCTCTCTGATGTGTTTGGCACTTGGGACTGGGAACAGAAGGGACAATGAATCAGCAAGCCATCTAATTCTTTTTGTATCTGTAGATATATTGAGTCTAGGGGGTGATTTTGTCCTCAATAGTTCTGTTTAATTGTTTTAAGCTGAACTGTTAAATTTCTTAAGACTTCCAAGTTATTACTAGTAATCAGAGTCAACATAATTAGATGTCTTTTCTTGAAATGACCTGTTTATTGTAAAGCTATTTAGCTGGCATGTTTTTTGTTTGTTTTGAGAGTGTTTGGAAGAGCAGATGAGATTATTGTTATTACTTTCTATACTTTTAAGCCTGTAACTGTGGTAGTGGCCATAAGATATATGCAAAAATCAACTGCAGCAGGAAAAGTTGTGAAATTTTGGAAGCATTCAGGAGTCATGCTTTGGAGGAGTCAAAGTTGCGTTTCTTTGAGGATTTATTTGAAATCATATGATCAGGGGTTCTAGAACAGTTCTCTGCAGACTACATGTAGACATTTTTATCCTATTTCTTTTTTTTTTTTTTTTAAGGATGGGATCTTGCTCTATTTCCCAGACTGGGGTACACTGGCCTGATCATAGCTCACTGCAGCCTCAAACTCCTGGGCTCAAGTATCCCCCCACCTCAGCCTCTCAAGTAGCTAGGACTACAGGCATGTACCACCATACCTGCCTAATTTTTATTTTACTTTTTGTAGAGACATGGTCTCACTATGTTGCCCAGGCTGGTCTCAAATTCTTGGCGATCCTCCCACCTTGGCCTCCCAATGTGCTGGGATTGCAGGTGTGAGTCACTGCACTCAGCCTTTTATCCTACTTCTATGGTAAAGGCTAGCTTTAGCTTTGAGGAAACCCTGGCTGCTTCTTAAAGATTCAAACTACTACATACAGGCAGATTCAAATTGCAAACAGAGAAAGGTGTTTCCTTTTGTTTACATTGACTGCTGAATGTGTAGACTGGAAAAATGAAGGTAGCAAATAAGGTCCTTTGTGCTGAAAAAAGTTGAAAACCACTGTTGGAAAAGGAATGAAGAGAGTGGACTAATGCCAGCAAATACTGTGAGCACAGGGTACATCATTCAGTGGGAGATATTTCTCTGCTTCTTATCTCTGTTGGTTGAGTGAAGAGTCCAAGTTGCTTTGAAGTTGCCAATGTGGGAGGCTGCCTTTGCAGATAATCAGAAACCTCTAAGTTGACTCTTCAGTTATCATATGTCCCCATTCCCATTTCATCCTTGCTTGTGCATTAGGACTTTCACTTCTTGATATGGTTTGTCTGTGTCTCCAACCAAATCTCATCTTGAATTGTAGCTCCCATAATTCCCAGGTGTTATGGGAGGGACCCAGTGGGAGATAATTGAATCATGGAGGTGGTTTCCCCCATACTGTTCTTGTGATAGTGAATAAGTCTCATGAGATCTGATGGTTCTATAAGGGGAAACCCCTTTCACTTGGTTGTCATTCTCTCTTGTCTGCTGCCATTTAAGATGTGCCTTTTGCCTTCCACCATGATTGTGAGGCCTCCCCAGCCACATGGAACTGTGAGTTCATTAAACCTCTTTTTCTCTATAAATTACTCAGTCTTGGATATGTCTTTATCAGCAGTGTGAAAACAGACTAATACACTGCTGTATTCCCCCAGGGCCTGGGAAATACTTGGACATAGTAGGTCTACAAATAAGTATTTGCTGAATGAATTGAGTACATGTGTTCATTTAATAAATTTTGTTTCATTCTGGCATTTGATTTGGAGTTACTGTATATTCTAAATTTTTACATTTTTTCACAAAGTAGCTGAGTGTTATGTTTCTATAAGAACACCAAGAAGATGATCTTTAATCTGTCTTGTTTAATAAGGCCTCCCCAGACTCCCAGACCTGTTTCCTAAACTCAAGGAGACTGTCAGTCTCTAAGTGGAGTCTAGGGAGGCTAAAGTGGCTAACATTGCTACAGGGCAGAATGCCAAAGAGGAAAGGACTACACAGACTAGGCACACCGGAGATATACAGAGGGATGTTCTCAAGTACTCAGCAGAAGGAACCACCTAAAGAGATTAGAGGAAACAGTCCCTGGAGCTTGCACAGAGCTAGAAATGGTTCCCTTTTCCCTCACTCATAGTAGAAACCCTCATCATTCACAAGGCATGTGATAGGGTACCAAGAAAGGTTTTTGCCTTAGTAACGGGGCAAACTTAGACTAAATGCTGCTCTGGTCTTACCCAAAAAAACTTAAAAGCAAGACCTGAAAGGACTAAACTGTTTCAAAGTAATTTTACTATACTCCCAGGACAAAGCTCAAGAATATTTATAGGAATACAAATACCCAGCATACAACAAGATAAAATTTATAAAATTTATAGTGTCTGACATCCAGTCTAAACCTACCAGGAATGGAAAGAAGCAGGAATAGTCAGCTGATGAGGAGAAGAATATTAATCAATATAAACTGATCCAGAAATGTCACAGAGTATAGAATTGGTAGACAAAAACATTAAAAGTTATTATACCCACATTCCATATGTTCAAGCAGCTGGAAAAAATATTGATCATATTAAGTAGAGACATTAAAAATCTCTACCTGAAATCACATTATAAAGAGGAAAGTTATCATTACTGAGATGAAAAATACACTGGATGAGATTAACAGCCAATTAGACATCACAGAAGAAATAATTTGTAAACCTGAAAACATAGCAATAAAAATTGTGCAAAATGAAGCAGAAAGAAAAAAAGACAAAACAAAATGAAAACAGAGCATCAGTGATTTCTGAGGTATCTTCAAGCAGCCTAACTGAAGATTAGAATTAGAATCGCATAATAAAAGGAAGGTGGAAGCTGGGTGCTGTTGCTCACATACGTAATTCCAGCACTTTGGTAGGCTGAAGTGGGAGGATTGCTTGAGGCCAGGAGTTCAACGACAACCTGGGCAACATAGCGAGACCTCGTTTCTACAAAACAATACAAAAAGTAGGCAGGCGTGAAGACACATGCTTGCAGTCCCAGCTACTTGGGAAGCTGAGGCAGGAGGATCACTTGAGCCTGAGAGGTTGTGGCTGCAGTGACCTGTGTTTGTGCCAGTGCACTCCAGCCTGGATGACAGAGTCAGACCCTGTCTCGGAAAAATAAAAATAGAAAGATAGTGGAACAAAATAACCTAGAATTATATATACAGAGAAAATATCATTCAAAAAGGAAGATAAAATAGTTTTCATTCATTAAAACCTGAAAATATTCATTACCCATAGACCTGTACCACAAGAAATGTTAAAGAGAGTCCTTCAACCAAATGGAAAATTCTATGAGATGGAAACCTGGAGAGGCACAAGGGAATGACGAAGACTGAGAGTAACTGTGTGGGTTACTGTGAAATATTTTTTGTATTATTTAAATATCTAAGTAGTAATAGGCTGCTTAAATCAAGTTAATAACAGCCTATTATCTATTTATAACATATGTAGAAGTCAAATGTATGACAACAATATCACAACGGCCAGGAAGCAACAAATGGAACTATGTGGTTTTTATTCTATGGGAGGTAGTATAATATCATTTAAAGTTTTTTTTTGAAAAGGGGATTAAAGAAAAAAATAGACATGTGATAAGATAAAATATATGCTTTTGGGTTTTTGTTTGTTTGTATTTTTAGATATGGGGTCTTACTCTGTTACTCAGGCTGCAGTGCAATGGCACGATCATGGCTCACTGTAGCCTTAACCTCCTGGGCTCAAGCAGGTCCCCTGCCTGAGCCTTCAAGTAGCTGAGAATACAGGAGCATGCCAGTATACCCAGTTAATTTTTCTTTTTCTGTAGAGATGGGATCTCACTGGTCTCAAACTCCTGGCCTCAAGCAGTCCTCCCACCTTGGCCTCCCAAAGTGCTGAGATTATAGGCATGAGTCACCATGCCTAGCTTATAACTCTTTAAAGACATAACAAAAAGCTATAATTAGTAGGCCAACAGAGGAAATGAATAGAATCATTTAAAAAAAAAAAAGAAAAAGAGAATAAAAACTAGATACAATAAATAGAAGAATAGCAAGATGGAAGACTTAAAACAACTGCATAAATAATCCTGTTAAATGGGAATGGACTAAAAGCCCCAATTAAAAGGCAACAATTATCAGATTGGGTTTATAGAGCTCTACTAAGTTACATGTTGCCTATGAGAAACCCAATTTAGGCCAGATGTGGTGACTCACACCTGTAATTTCAGCACTTTGGGAGGCTGAGGCAGCAGGATCACTTAATCCCAGGAGTTTGAGACCAGCCTGGGCAACACAGTGAAACCCCGTCGCTACAAAAAAATAAAAATAAAATATTAGCCGGGCATAGTGGCAGTGCACCTGTGGTCTCAGCTACCCACTACTCAGGAGGCTGAGGTGGGAGGATCACTTGCACCCAGGAGGTTGAGGCTACCATGAACAGTGTTTGTGCCCCTGTACCCCAGCCTGGGCAACAGAGTGAGACTCTGTCTCAGCGCCAAAAAAAAAAGGAAACCCACTTTAAACATAAAGATATAATAAAGCAAAGAATGGAAAAATATATATTAAGCTAACACAAACAGAGTTGGAGTGGCTGTGTTAATAGTAAACAATGTAGATTTCAGAGCAAAGAACATTACAAATTATAAAGAAGTGCATTCTTAATGATAAAGATGCCAATTAATCAAGAGGACATAACGTTACTAAATGTTTATGCTCTAAAACAGAGCTTTAAAATACATAAAGCAGAAATTGATAAAACTGTGAGGAGACAAAAAAAAACAGACCATTTTGGGCAGAGATTCTAATACTTTTTCTTAATAGCTGAGAGAGCAGAAAAATCAGTAAAGATGTAAAAGACCTGGAATGATGGAATTATACTATAAAGCAATTTAATTGGCACTTAAAACACTCTAACCAAGGCTTTTATCAAAAGGACAATGAATAACAATTGTTGGTGAGGTGAGGGTGTAGAAAAAAGGGAACCCTTGTACACTGTTGGTAGGAATGTAGATTGGTGTAGCCTCTGTGGGAAACAGTATGGAGGTTCCTAAAGAAAGTGAAAATAGAACTACTATATGACCCAGAAATCTATCTTGTGGATCTATACCCAAGAGAAATGAAATCACTGCCTCATAAGGATGTCTTTACTCACATGCTTATTGCATCATTATTTATCATAGCCAAGATATGGAGCAACTGAAGTGTCCATTAGATGAATGGAAAAATAAATTGAAAAAAAATATATATATATATATATATACACACACATGCTTATACACATACATACACACAATGTAATATTTGGCCTTAAAAAAAAAAAAGGAGATCCTGCTATTGGTGAAAACATGGATGAAACTGGAGGACATTACACGAAGTGAAATAAACCGGACACAGAAAGAAAAACATCACATGATCTCACTTATATATGGAATCCAAAAAGAAAAAATGAAAGAAACAGAGAATCTAAAGGTACCAGAAATCAGGTACAAGGGAAATGGGATGATGTAGGTCAAAAGGTATGAAGTTGGAGTTATGGTCTGATTAAAAAATCTAGAGATCTAATGTAAAATCTGAGATGATGGATATGTAAATTTGCTTGAATATAGAAGTCACTTCACTACATATATCAAAACATCATGTTGTACACAATATATACATGTAAAAATCAGTCATGCCATCCAGCAGCAGCAGAATATACATTCAAGTGCACACCTAACATCTACTAAAACTCTCTTCTGAGCCACAAAACAAGTCTTAAATTTAAAAGAATTCAGCCAGGTGTGGTGGCTTATGCCTGTAAGCCCAGCACTTTGGAAGGCTAAAGCAGGAGGATGGCTTGAGCCTGAGACTAGCCTGAGCAATATATCAAGACTCCATATCTTTTTTTTTTAATTAAAATAAGTCATATCATACAAAGTATGTTATTTGACTATAATAGAATTAGCTTAGAAATAAGTAATAGCAATATATTTGGAAAACCCTCAAATACATGGAAGCTGAATAACACTTACATACAACTCATGGGCCAAAGAAGAAATGAAAAGGAAATTAGAAAGTATTTTTAACTGAATAGTAACAAAATATTAAAATCTGTGGGATGCCACCAAAACAATGATCTTAGTTTTCACCTTTTGAAAGTGGAGAAAGAAGACCAAGTTAAATCCAAAGTAAATAGGAGAAAGAAAATAATAAAATTAGAGCAGAAATCAGTGAAATAGAAGACAGAAAAAATAATAAAGAAAAAAATCAATGAAATGAAAAGCTGAGGTTATTTTTGAGAAGACTAATAAAATTGATAAACCTCTAGCCAGACTGATTGGGAGAAAAACGAGAAGAAATAAATTATCAGTATCAGGAATAAGAGACAGACATCACTACAGCTTCTACTAATAGTAAAAGAAGACTATCAGCCAAGATCACGCCATTGCACTCCAGCCTGAGCAACAAGAGCGAAACTTAGTCTCAAAAAAAAAAAAAAAAAAAAACAGGAGAGGTATGAAGATAATTTTATGAATAATCTTTTATCTACTAAATACGTTGAGTCATTAGTTTAAAACCTCCAGAAAATTTTCAGACCTAGTTGGTTTTATAGGTGAATTCTACCAAATGTGTAAAGAATAAATAATATTAATTTCATGCAAAGTTGTCCAGAAATTGAAAAGGAAAGAATATTTTTCATTCTCATTCCTTGGGCAAGCATTACCCAGATGTCAAAAAGGCAATACAAGAAAACTGCTGGATTATATCCCTTATGAATGTCAATAAAAAGATTCTTAACAAAATTTTATCAAATCAAAAAGTATATAAAATAGAAACTACATCATGATATTGTGAGGTTTAGCCTAGAAATACAGAGTAGTTTAATACTTGAACAAAATCGATGTAATTCATCATATTTGCACACTAAGAGAGGAAAACCATTTGATTATCTCAATGCTGAAAAAGCATTTGCCGAAATCCAATATCCTTCACAATAAAAACTCTCAGAAACCTAAGGAAACAATGTCCAGGTGTGGTGGCTCAAGCCTGTAATCCCAACACTTTGGGAGGCCGAGGTGGTTGGATCACTTGAGGCCAGGAGTTTGAGACCAGCCTGGCCAACATGATGAAACCCCATCTCTACTAAAAATAGAAAAACTTAGCTGAGCATGGTGGTGCACGCCTGTAATCCCAGCTACTCGGGAGACTGAGGCAGGAGAATTGCTTCAGCCTGGGAGGTGGAGGTTGCAGTGAGCCGAGATCATGCCACTGTATTCCAGCCTTGGTGACAGAGAGCAACTCTGTATCAATAAAAGGAAGGAAAGGAAGGAAGGAAGGGAGGGAGGGAGAGAGGAAGGGAAAGAAAAAGAAAGGAAGAAAGGAAGAAAAGACCTAAGGAAAAACTTAATAAAGGCGATCCACAGCTAATCAACAGTTAACATCATACTCAATAGTGAAAAACAGAATACTTGTCCTCTAATATCAGGAATAAGGCAAGGATGTACAATTTCACTGTTTCTATTCAAAATTGTGTTGGAAGTTTTAGCCAGATCAATAAAACAAAAAAAAGAATTTAAGACATACCATTTGGCAATTAAGAAGCAAAATTATTTTTACTCAGAGATTCCATCACCATCTATGTAGAAACTGCTACAGAATCTACAAACAGATACTAAAACGAATAAGGGAATTTAACAAGGTTTTAGGATACAAGATCAATAATATAAATGTCAATTATATTCTAGATACTGTTGATAAATAATCATAAATTGAAATTTTTAAACATTCAATTTATAATATTAATAGTACATGAAATGCTTAGGGATGTATCTAACGATAGATATGGAAGAACTGTATGCAAACAGCTACAAAATACTGCTGAGAGAAATTATTAACAAATTATAACTAAATTAATAATAGACTATACTGAATTCATGGATCAGAGGACACTATATTAAGATATCAAATCTCCCCAAATTTATCTATAGAATTAATGTAATCCCAATGAAAATCTCAGTGGTTTTTTTTTTTTTTTTTTTTTTTTGGTAAAAATTTGTAAGCTGATTCTAAAAGTCATTTGGAAATGCAAAGGACATAGAATACCCAAAGCAACTTTCAGAAAGATGAGTTAAATTGGAGGATTTATACCTCCTGGTATCAAGAGTTATAATAAAGCTACAGTAGTCAAGAAAGTACGGCATTGCTGTCAAGGTCAACAAATACATCAATGGAACAGAATAAATATTTCAGAAATAGAGCTACACATAAACATAAATGGTCAATTGATTTTTAACAAAAGTACAAAGGCAATTCAATGGAGAAAGGGTAATCTTTCAACAAATGATCCTGGAACAATTGAATTTCCATATGCACAGACATAGATTCATCTATATAATGTACCATATAAAAATTAGCCAAAGTAAATAATTGACCTAAATGTAAAATGTAGAAAATTTTAGAAAAAAATATCATATGGTGAAATCTTTGTGATCACTGGCGCAATTACAAAGGGTAATGAGAAATCTTTTGAGAGTGATAGAAATATTCATGATCTTGTTTGTAGTGATCATTTTGTATGTGTATTCTTATATCAAAACATAAAATTGTACATTGTAATATGTATAATTTACTTTATTTAAATTATACCTCAATAAAACTGTTAAAAAAAAACACATATTCAGAATTTTAATTACAAAGGAGTTGATAGATTACCCTGAAGCCTGGCAGTGAGTATCATTGTCTTGGAATAAGTAAATGAAAATGGGCATTCCTTTTCTGAAGAACCAAACAATACTAATAACAGCTAACACATGGCACTTGATATATATCAGGCAATGTTAAGTCCTTTAAGACTCTTAATAACCATATAATTTATGTGCCATTATCCTCTATTTTACAGAAGAAAAAAATTAAAGCAAAGAAAATTTCAGCAACTTTTCCCAAGTTACCACCTGGTTTGTAACTCATTTGAGATTTGAACCTGGGAGCTCTGGCTTCAGAGTCAGTGTCCTGAATCAACCTCCTAAACCTGCCTCTCTAGGACAAAGCCTTCTTTAATGATAAGAATGATACATATGCAGTCACTTTTAAATCAAGTAAATGAACAAGACTTTTATAAATACAAATTAAGTGACTTAGATTTGGAAATTAGGTGATTCTATTTTCAATATATTTTGGGAAGTTATGGATCAAATTTTCTTATCACATGTGACATATGGAGAAGTTTTAATTGTCAAAAATTATATCTAAATGGGCTATGAAAAGCAATAATTTCTTATGAGAACTTTAAGAAAAAGGAGTAAGCAAGCTCTTTCCCTTTTAAAGTGCTAGAGAAAATAGAGAAGAGGATTTGGGCTGCTGTGTGAATTGGCTGACCACTGATAGTTCACTGACACTTATTTAAGCATTTCCTCTAAGTACATGGGACTTTCTTATTAAATTCACACATGCCTTACAGAAACTCATGACATTTATGGAATTTGTAGTAAGAAGGACAGTTTTCCAGCAGTGATTTGTATATACCGCAAATCAAATTTCTCTTCTCAAATGCCATCTTAACAAACTTCTCTACTGAACAGGTTCAGTCTAGTATACACAATTTCCTCAGGGGAATCTGCATAATTGCTATCACAAGAGGGTGTTAGACATTATGAGGAGACATGTTTCTCAGTTTTTAATTTTTTTCCATATTAGTTTTGTTTGTCTAATTTACTGCTGAAGATCCCTCTAAAAAGCCATGTGGCATATCTTAAGTGTCACTCACCAAGAGAGTCAGGCTGTTGCATTACTTGCTAACAACATTGAACATATACTGTTTCTCAGTTGCTGTGTTACCACTTTTAATACATTGTGTTATTTAATCTTCATAACAACTGAAGATGAAGAAACTAAATTTTTGATAGATTAAATAAATTATACAAAGTTATGTATCCAGCAGGTAGAGAAAGATGTGGATGCAGGCATATCAGACTCCAAGATGTAAAGTTCTTTTAGCTCTTAAAGGGTTTATTGATAAAGATTTCTTGCCTTTCTTCCCCGTAAGACTACTTTGGTTGTTTAGCATATCTGTGTTGATGATTTATATTGTTATTCTTTTTATTGGAGACTGCCTGAAATTCCTTTTTGAATTGAATACAAGAAGAATCATATAAATGATTGATAGCACAGTAATTTTCATTAATATACTATTTTCATTAGTCAGTTCTAAGGACTTTTGCATGACATATTAAAGATCTGCAGACTCCAGTTAGACTGGATTGAATTAGAGAACACCATTTGGAAATAAATCCAGTGCTTCCCTCCATACTTTTTCATTGGCTCTTTTTTCTCTATTGCATGTCCTTCCAATGAAAATTGGCTCTTACATAAAGAGTTGGATTCATCAGAAGAAATACATGAATGGAGTTAGCTATTGGTATTATTTGGAAAAATTTCAAACTCAAGAATGAGAAATAACTAAATAAAGAAAGTAAATCTTGAGAGGGAAAACATTTCTTGTAAATAATTGAAGTAAAAATTAAATTTTGAATTGAGAAAGTTTGAATAATTAAATAATAAGTTACAGTTTAGATTTTTTTTATTTTTTATTATTTTTTGTTGTTGTTGTTTCGACGGAGACTCGCTCTGTCGCCCACGCTGGAGTGCAGTGGCACAATCTCACTCACTGCTAGCTCCGCCTTCCCAGGTTCACGCCATTTTCCTGCCTCAGCCTCCCGAGTAGCTGGGACTACAGGTGCCTGCCAACACGCCCGGCTAATTTTTTGTATCTTTTAGTAGAGACAGAGTTTCACCATGTTAGCCAGGATGGTCTCAATCTTCTGACCTCGTGATCCGCCTGCCTCGGCCTCCCAAAGTGCTGGGATTACAGGTGGGAACCACAGCGCCCAGCCTACAGTTTAGATTTGTAATATGTATTTTTATGAATGAAATACTTTGGAGTAATAGAATGAGTCCTATGTAAAACTCTCTTGAGTTTCCTGTTGGCAGTTTTCTTGAATCCAAAGACAAAATTGAAGGGAAATATGATCTGACAGTTAATATATGTGTGAAGCCTAGTTGGGCAAGTACTTGCAAAGTGTTGTAAATATAAGGCTCTTTGAGTGTTGGTTGGAAATAGTATGGGATTTTGCCATAAATATCCTTGCTCTGCCAGTTTTTGAAAGATCTTTGTACAGGACAACTTCTTTCTCTCACAACTTTCCCAGTTCAGATTCTTACATCATCTGCACCATATAAACGAATGCTATACTTATTTGGAGACAGTCAAACCAACCAAGACTAAACTAATAAGTAAAAGGACACAAATTTCTCTTTAGTTTTCAGAAATATGAGAATGTGATTTAAAAAAATAACTGGTGAAGACACAGGTATCATTCTCAGAAAATGAAAATGGTTTGACAAAGTCTTGTATTACATTTATTAATGATGTCCTCAAGTAATGTCCAATTCACTCCTCGATTTTTTAAGAAAATGTTCTGGGGTCATTTCTAACAACTGAGGACACCACTGCCATTGAGTGGGTGCATCTGGGGAGACAGTAACAATGCATGAAACAACCCTGTATGCAGACAGATTTTTCCACAAATGCCAGCAGCGTCCCCATTGGAAAACACTTTGCTCTGTAACCATTTTGGTGTACTCTTACTTTCATGTTCATGCTGAGGACAGATCTCTGATAATATACATCTGTAAAGTACTCAGTACAGCTCTACTTAGCCCTCTCAGGGACCCAAACCTTTATCTTAAGAGCAAGAAAAATGTACCTTTCCTATCTGTTTCCTTACCTCTCTAACTCTCATATAAGGCCTCTGAATGGTCCTATCACTGTTTTCTGATTTCAGACAAGTAGTTATCAGTAGCAAGTAAATTATTCTTGCTTTTCAAATAAATGTTTTAAACAGAAATAATTTGGATTCCTTTGAAATATTTTTATTTCAATGAGTGTGCTTTTGAATCCTTTGTGAATTTAGGGTTTTAAGTTTTTATTCTTTGTACAAATGTATTTTTTTCTTTTGCCCTGGCATTCCAGAACTCCAGCATTGAAAACAGAATGCTGTGTCCAGAGAAACCTTACACATTTATTGGCCCCAAAAGTACATAACACATCTAGCCACATAATTGAAAATAATAAGGCCACGATAAATGGGATGGCCCCAGGGTAAAACACCCAAAGGATTCAATTGGTGTCACTTTGCATCAATGTCCATGCATCATGGTAATTGAGGTAACATAACCAATTACCACATTTTAATTAGAGTTCTAAGAACTCGAGGAAATTTGCAATGATCAGACAGCTCACTTTACAAAAGAAAAGAAAGAAACAATGAAAGGAAGGGGAGGAACCCCACACTTTTTCTGCCTCTCAATCTTATTATTTGGTGATGCATATATTAAGATAAACAGCATTCTTATCCTAATCTGACTAATGATTTCAGAAATTTATGACCAAAGAAATTCTCTAGATTGTGACCTTGGCTTATAATTTCATTTCCCATCTGGGTGTACCTCACTATTGTAAGCTGGGGATTCATTCTAAGTTTTTAAGTCAGTGTCTGAACACAGTGACACATTATTAAATACATATTTATCTGGGTTTGGTTGCTGAACAAAAATAGATCTAGATTTCACCCCCCAAAAAATTAAAAGCAAACAGAATTACTACATTTAGAAAATAATTTTGACTTGTGGCAATTATTTTTATAAGGCTAGAGTTTAAGTGAAAAACCTCCTGTAAAATTTTAGTGCTGCTACATAATCAAGTAATTATGTAATTACTTGTACTTAATTACTTACAAGAGAGATCGCTGTTAAAAAAAAAAAGTCTTTATACATGTCAAAAACAGCTCTCTTCTTTAGAGTATTTCTAGATAAGCTTCAAATACCAAAAAGCTCTTTTAAAGTAACCTCCAATAAATTTATTTTTCTTTCATAAATCCCTTACCATTTTTTTCGAATACATGAAAGTACATTACATAGAGATCTACATGCCCTCCCTCCTGTTTCCACTTATTACAGCCAAAAACAAACCTGTCATTCCAAATCCTTGGGAGGCTGAAACAGGAGGACTGCTTGAGCCTAGGAGTTCAAGGATGCAATGAGCTGTGATTATACCACTTTATTCTAGCCTGGGCAACGGAGTGAGACCCCATCTCAAAAAAGAAGGTGGGAAGGAAGAAACAATTCTTGAATTACACATGAAGGGCTTGATATTAAATATAAGAATATAAGACATGTATCCTTAATGTGACAGTTCCCAGTAGACAGAGTAGATTTTCAAGAAAGCTGGGAATTTTCTTGAGTATTAGAATATGGTGATTAAGAGCTGGGGCCAGATTCTCTCTCACTTAGTAGCTGTGTGATCATGGCAAATTATTTAACTTCTGTGTGCCTCAGTTTCTTCATCTGTAAGATAGAGATAACAATGATAAACTATAAAAACCCTAGAAGGGAAAGTCAAGATGGCCAATTAGAAGCATTTGTGGTCTGTGGCCTGCGAAACTCATGGAAAGGAATGAAAAGGGGCAAGGGAATTCAGCACCTTCAACTTTTATATCCAGGATCTCACATTGGAACTAACTAAGCAAACAACTCAACCCATGCAGAATGAAGAAAAGCAGGGGGTGGGGGCAACAGCCCACCTGGGAGTGACACAGAGCCAAAGGAACCCCCACCCTCAGCCAAGGGAAGCAGTGAGTGAGTGTGCAACCCCACCCAGGAAACCATGCTTCTCCCATGAATCTTTGCAACTGGCAAATCAGGAGATCCCCTTGTGAGCCCACACTACCAGGTCTTTAGGTCCAAGACACAGAGCTGTGTGGAGTCTCAGCAGAGCAGCCACTCAGGCACAAATAGAGACCCAGGAGTTTTGCAATTCTGGCCCTGGCATCCCTGGCAAGGCAGGAAATCCATCCATACATATCCTTAGGAAGGATGCTGAATTCAGGGAGCCAAGCAGTGTCATTCTTCGGACCCCACTTCCACAGCACCTCACAAGTTAAGACCTACTAACTTGGAATTTCAGTCAGCCAACAACAGCAGGCTGGAGTCTGACTAAGACAGGACCAAGTTCCTGTGGGGAGGGGCAGCCACCATCTATGTGGTTCAGTAGACTCAGCCATTCCAGCCTGCCGCCTTTGGAGAAAACAAACCATATGAACAAGGAAGGGTCCTCTACAGTGCAGCACAGCTGCCTTGGCAGATCATGGCCAGACTGCTTCTTTAAGCGGAACCTCGATCCATTCCTCCTCACTGGGTGAGATCTCCCTGTAGAGGCTTTAGCCACACCAGCAAGGGTTCTACAGACAGAGCTCTGATCTCTCCCTGAGATGGAGCTCCTGTGCGTAGGGGCAGCCACCATCTCTGCAGTTCAGTTGATTCAGCCATTCCAGCCTGCCAGCTTTGGAGAATGCAGGCTGTCTGGACAAGGAAGGGTCTCTCCGAATGCAACACACCTGCTCTACCAAACAGCATCCAGATTGCTTCTTTAAGTAGATCCCTGATCCCATTCCTCCTGACTAGGTGAGACCCCAACAGGGGTTAAAAGAAAACAGACCGTTAAAAGAAAAACGAACCGTTAAAAGAAAAACAAACAGAAAACAACAATATCAACAATAAGACCTCACAAAAACCCCATTCAAAGGTTAGTATCCTCAAAGATCGAAGGTAGATAAACCCATAAAAGGAGAAAGAATTGATGCAAAAATACTGAAAACTCAAAAAGCCAGAGTGCCTCTTCTCCATATGACTGCAGCACCTCTCCAGCAAGGGCACAGAACTGGGCTGAGGCTGAGATGGTTGAATTGACAGAAGTAGGCTTCAGGAGGTGGGTAATAATGAACTGAGCTGCAGGAGCATGTTGTAACCCAATGCAAAGAAGCTAAGAATCGTGACAAAACAGTATAGGAGCTGAAAGCCAGAAAAGCCGGTTTAGAGACGAACATAACTGACCTAATGGAGCTGAAAAACACAACGTGATAACTTCACAATGCAATCACAAGTATCAATAGCAGAATAGACCAAGTGGAGGAAAGAATCTCAGAGCTTGAAGACTATCTTTCTGAAATAATACAGGCAGACAAGAATAGAGAGAAAAGGAATGAACAAAACCTCTGAGAAATATGAGATTATGTAAAGAGACTGAATCTACAACTGATTGGGGTACCTGAAAGAGACAAGGAGAATGGAACCAAGTTGGAGAACATGCTACAGGCTATCATCCAGCAGAACTTCCCCAACCTAGCAAGGCAGGTCAACATTCAAATTCAGGAAATGCAGAGAACCCCAGTGAGATATTCTGTGAGAAGATCAACCCCAAGACACATAATCATCAGATTCTCCAAGGTCAAAATGAGGGAAAAAATGTTAAGGGCAGCCAGAGAGAAAAGCCAGGTCACTTACAAAGGAAACCCATCAGACTAACAGTGGACCTCTCAGCAGAAACCCTACAAGTCAAAAGAGATTGGGGGCTAATATTCAACATTCTTAAAGGAAATATCTTTTCTTAATTAATTTATTTATTATACTTTAAGTTCTGGGATACATGTGCAGAACATGCAGGTTTATTACATAGGTATACATTTGCCGTGGTGGTTTGCTGCACCCATCAACCTGTCATCTAGGTTTTAAGCCCCTCATACATTAGGTATTTGTCCTAATGCTCTCCATCCACTTGCCCCTGACTCCCTGACAGACCCTGTTGTGTGATGTTCCCCTCCCTGTGTCCATGTGTTCTCATTGTTCAGCTTCCACTTGTGAGTGAGAACATGTGGTTTTTGGTTTCCTGTTCTTATGTTAGTCTGCTGAGAATGATGGTTTCCACCTTCATCCATGTCCCTGCAAAGGACATGAACTCATTCTTTTTTATGGCTGCATAGTTCCATGGTGTACATGTGCCACATTTTTTTTATCCAGTCTATCATTGATGGGCATTTGAGTTGGCTCCAAGTCTTTGCCATCGTGAATAGTGCTGCAATAAACATTAAACATATGTGTGCTTGTGTCTTTATAGCAGCATGATTTATAATCCTTTGGGTATGCACCCAGTAATGGGATTGCTGGGTCAAATGGTATTTCTGGTTCTAGATCCTTGAAGAATCACCACACTGTCTTCCACAATGGTTGAACTAATTTACACTCCCTCACCAACAGTGTAAAAGCGTTCCTATTTCTCCAGAGCCTCTCCAGCATCTATTGTTTCCTGACTTTTTAATGATCACCATTATAACAGGCATGAGATGGTATGTCACTGTGGTTTTGATTTGCCTTTCTCTAATGACCAGTGATGATGAGCTTTTTTTCATATGTTTGTTGGCTGCATAAATGTCTTCTTTTGAGAAGTGTCTGTTCATATCTTTCATCCACTTTTTGATGGGGTTGTTTGGTTTTTTCTTGTAAATTTGTTGAAGTTCCTTGTAGATTCTGGATATTAGCCCTATTAGTCAGATACATAGATTGCAAAATTTTTCTGCCATTCTGTAGGTTGCCTGTTCATGCTGATGATAATTTCTTTTGCTGTGCAGAAGCTCTTTAGTTTAATTAGACCCCATTTGTCAATTTTGGTTTTTGTTGTAATTGCTTTTGGTGTTTTAGTTATGAAGTCTTTGCTCATGCCTATGTCCTGAATGGTATTCCCTAGGTTTTCTTCTAGGGTTTTTATGGTTTTTGGTTTTATGTTTAAATCTTTAGTCCATCTTGAGTTAATTTTTGTATAAGATGTAAGGAAGGGGTCCAATTTCAGTTTTCTGCACATGGCTAGCCAGATTTCCCAGCACCATTTATTAAATAGGGGATCCTTTCCCCATTGCTTCTTTTTGTCAGGTTTGTCCAAGATCAAATGGTTTTAGATGTGTGGTGTTATTTGTGAGGCCTCTGTTCTGTTCTATTGGTCTATATATCTGTTTTGGTACCAGTACCATGCTGTTTTGGTTACTGTAGCCTTGTAGTATAGTTTGAAGTCAGGTAGCATGATGGCTCTAGCTTTGTTCTTTTTGCTTAGGGTTGTCTGAACTGTATGGACTCTTTTTTGTTTCCATATGAAATTTAAAGTAGTTTTTTTCTAGTTCTGTGAAGAAATTCAATGGTATCTTCACAGGAATAGCATTGAATCTGTAAATTACTTTGGGCAGTATGGCCATTTTCATAATACTGATTCTTCCTATCCATGAGCATGGAATGTTTTTCCATTTGTTTATGTCCTCTCTTATTTCCTTGAGCAGTGGTTTGTAGTTCACCTTGAAGAGGTTCTTCACGTCCCTTATTAGTTATATTCCTAGATATTTTATTTTCTTTGTAGCAATTGTGAATGGGAGTTCACTCATGATTTGACTCTCTGTCTATTATTGGTGTATAGGAATGCTTGTGATTTTTGCACACAGATTTTATATCATGAGACTGCTGAAGTTGCTTATCAGCTTAAGCAGTTTTTGGGCTGAGATGATGGGGTTTTCTAAATGTACAATCATGTCATCTGAAAACAGAGGTAATTTGACTTCCTCTCTTACTATTTGAATATCCTTTATTTCTTTCTCTTGCCTGATTGCCCTGGCCATAATTTCCAACATTTTGTTGAATAGGAGTGGTGAGAGAAGGCATCCTTGTCTTGTGCTGGTTTTCAAAGGGAATGCTTCTAACTTTTGCCCATTCAATATGATTTTGGCTATGGGTTTGTCATAAATAGTTGTTATTTTGAGATATGTTTCATCAATACCTGGTTTATTGAGTGTTTTTAGCATGAAGTAGTGTTGAATTTTATCAAAGGCCTTTTCTGCATCTATTGAGATAATCATGTGGCTTAATAAAAGAATTTTCAACCCAGAATTTAATATCTGGCCAAACTAAGCTTCATAAGCAAAGAAGAAATAAGATATTTTCAGACGAGCAAATGCTGAGGGAGTTCATCACCACCAGGCCTGCCTTACAAAAGATCTTGAAGGAAGCACTAAATATGGAAAGGAAAAAACGTTACTAGCCATTAGCAAAACACACTGAAGTACACAGACCAGTGACACTATGAAGCAACCACATAAACAAGTCCACAAAATAGCCAGATAACATCATGATGAAAGGATCAAATTCACACATAATAATACTAACCTTAAATGTAAATGGACTGAATGCCCCAATTAAAAGACAGAACGCAAGCTGGATAAAGAGTCAAGACCTGTCAGTATGCTGTCTTCAAGAGACCCATCTCACATGCAGAGACACACATAGGCTCAAAATAAAGGGATAGAGGAAAATTTACCAAGCAAATGGAAAACAGAAAAAAGCAGGGGTTGCAATCCCAGTTTCTGACAAAACAGAGTTTAAACCAACAAAGATTTAAAAAGACAAAGAAGTGCATTATATAATGGTAAAGGGCCCAATTCAATTTAAAAAAGCTAACTATCCTAAATATATATGCACCCAATACAGAAACACCACACTCATAAAGCAAATTCTGGGAGACCTACAAAGAGACTCAAACTCCCACACAATAATAGTGGGAGACTGTAACACCCCACTGACAGTACTTGAGAGGTCATTGAGACAGAAAATTAGCAAAGATAATCAGGACCCGAACTCAGCTCTGGATCAAGCAGAACTGATAGGTACCTACAGAACTTTCCACCCCAAAACAACAGAATATACATTCTTTAAACCAACAAAGATTAAAAAAGACAAAGAAGGGCATTATATAATGGTAAAGAGTTCATTTCAATAAAAAAAGCTAACTATCCTGAATATATATGCACCCAATACCGAAGCACCCAAATTCATAAAGCAAGTTCTTGGAGATCTACAAAGAGACTCAAATTCCCACACAATAATAGTGGGAGAGTGTAACACCCCACTGACAGTACTAGACAGATCATTGAGACAGAAAATTAGCAAAGATATTCAGGGCCTGAACTCAGCTCTGGATCAAGTGGACCTGATAGATGTCTACAGAACTCTCCACCCCAAAACAAGAGAACATACATTCTTCTCATTTCTACATGGCACTTACTTACTCTAAAATTGATCACATAATCAGAGGTAAAATACTCCTCAGCAAATGCAAAAAACTGAAATCATAACAAACAGTCTATTAGACCACAGCACAGTCAAATTAAGAAATTCACTCAAAATCACACGACTACATGGAAATTGAACAACATGCTCCTGAATGACTCTTGGGTAAATAATTAAGGCAGAAATCAAGAAGTTATTTGCTAGCCAGGTGCAGTGACTCATATCTGTAATCCCAGCATTTTGGGAGGCTGAGTTGGAAGGATCAGTTGAGGCCAAGAGTTCAGACCAGCGTGGCCAACATGGTGAAACCTCATCTCTACTAAAGATATAAAAATTAGCAATGCATGGTTGTGCCCATCTGTAATCCCAACTACTTGAGGGGCTGAGGCATGAGAATCTCTTGAACCCAAGAGGCAGAGGTTATTGTGAGCTGAGATTGCATCACTGCATTCCAGCCTGGGCAAAAGACTGAGACTGTATCTCAAACAAACAAACAAATAGTTCTTTAAAACTAATGAGAACAAAGTGACAACTTACCAGAATCTCTGGGATGCTAAAGCAGTGTTAAGAGGGAGATTTCTAGCACTAAATGCCCACATCAAAAAGCTAGAAAGATCTCAGGTTAAAAACCTAGCAGCTCAACTAAAAGAACTAGAGAACAAAGAAGAAGCAAACCCCAAAGCTAGCAGAAGACAAGAAATAACAAAATTCAGAGCTGAACTGAAGGAGATAGAGACATGAAAACCTCTTCAAAAAATCAGTGAATCCAGGAGCTATTTTTTTGAAAAAATTAATAAAATAGACCACTAGCTAAACTAATAAAGAAGAAAAGAGAAAAGAATCAAATACACACAATCAGAAACGATAAAGGGCATATTACCACTGACCCCACAGAAATACAACCATTAGAAAATACTATAAACACCTCTATGCACATAAACTAGAAGTCTAGAAGAAATGGATAAATTCCTGGACACATGCACACTCACAAGACTGAACCAGGAAGAAATTGAATCCCTGAATAGACCGATAATGAGTTCTGAAATTGAGGCAGTAATAAATAGCCCACCAACCAAAACAAGCCCAGGACCATTTGGATTCACAGCTGAATTCTACCAGAGGTACAAAGAAGAGATGGTACCATTTCTACTGAAACTATTCCAAAAAATTGAAAAGGAGGGACTTCTCCCTAACTCATTATATGAGGCCAGCATCATCCTGACACCAAAACCTGGCAGAAATGCAACAAAAAAAGAAAACTTCAGGCTAATGTCCTTGATGAATGTAGATGAAAAAATCCTCAATAAACTACTGAAAAACTGAATCCAGCCAGCAGCACATCAAAAAGCTTATCCACCACAATCAAATCAGCTTTATCCCCAAGATACAAGGCTGGTTCAACATATGCAAATCAATAAATGTGATTCATCACATAAACAGAACTAAAGACAAAAATTCACATGATTATCTCAATAGATACAGAAAAAGCCTTTGATAAAATCCAGCATCCCTTCATGTTAAAAACTGTCAATAAACTAGGTATTAAAGGAACATACGTTAAAATAGTAAGAGCCATTTATGACAAATCAATATCATGCTGAATGGGCAAAAGCTGGAAGCATTCTCATTGAAAACCGGCCCAAGACAAGGATTCCCTGTGTCACCACTCCTATTCAACATGGTACTGGAAGTTCTGCACAGCACAGTCAGGCAAGAGAAAAAAATGTAGGGCATTCAAATAGAAAGAGAGGAAGTCAAATCATCTTTGTTTGCAGATGACATGATTCTATCTAGAAAACCCCATTGTCTCAGCTCAAAAGCTCCATAAACTGATAAGTAACTTCAGCCAAGTCTCAGGATACAAAATCAATCTGCAAAAACTGCTAGCATTTCTATACACCTAAAACAGGTAAGCAGATAGACAAATCATAGATGAACTTCCAATCACAAGTGCTACAAAAAGAATAAAATATCTAGGAATACAGCTAACCAATGGAAGTGAAAGACCTCCTCAAGGAGATCTACAAACCACTGCTCAAATCAGAGAGGACACAAACAACTGGAGAAACATTCCATGCTCATGGATAGGAAGAATCAGTATGATGAAAATGGCCATACTGCCCAAAGTAATTTATAGATTCAATGCTATTCTCATTAAACTACTCTTTACATTCTTCACAGAATTAGAAAAAACTTTAAAAATTCATATGGAACCAAAAAAGGCACTGAATAACCAAGACAATCGTAAGCAAAGGGAACAAAGCTGGGGGGGGGCATCATGCTACCTGACTTCAAACTATATTACAAGGCTACAGTAACCAAAACAGTGTGCATGGTACTGGTACAAGAACAGACACATAGATCAATGGAACAGAATAGAGAACTCAGGATTAAGACCTCACACCTACAACCATCTGATCTTGGACAAATCTGACAAAAAGCGGGAATGGGGAAAGGACTCCCTATTTAATAAATGGTGCTGGGACAGCTGGCTAGCCATATGTAGAAAATTGAAACTGGACCCCTTTTATACACCATCAACAAAAGTTAACTCAAGATGGATTAAGACTTAAATATAAAACCCAAAACTGTAAAATCCCTAGAAGAAAATCTAGGCAGTACCATTCAGGACATAACCTTGGGTAATGATTTCATGACAAAAACAATGAAAGCAATTGCAACTACAGCAAAAATTCACACATGGGATCTAATTAAGTCAAGAGAGCTTCTGCATAGCACAAGAAACTACCATCAGAGTGAACAGACAACCTACAGAATGGGAGAAAGTTTTTGCAATCTATCCATCTGACAAAGGTCTAATACCCAGAGTCTACAAGGAACTTAAAGTTACAAGAAAAATCAAACAACCCCATTAAAAAGTGAGCAAAGGACTTTTCTTAAAAGAAGACATACATACAGTGAACTAACATGAAAAAAGCTCAATGTCACTGATCATTAGAGAAATGCAAATCAAAACTACAATGAGATACCATCTCACTCCAGTCAGAATGACTATTGTTAAAAATCAAAAAGCAACAGATGCTGGCGAGGTTGCAGAGAAAAAGGAACACTTTTACACTGTTGGTGGGAGTGTAAATTATCTCAAATATTGTGGAAGACAGTGTGGCAATTCCTCAAAGACCTAAAGGCAGAAATACCATTTGACACAGCAATCCCATTACTGAGTATATACCCAAAGGAATATATACAGATACATGCATGCATATATTCATTGCAGCACTATTCACAGTAGCAAAGACATGGAATCAATCTAAATCCATATCAGTGATAGACTAGATAAAGAATATGTAGTAGATATATACCATGGAATACTATGCGGCCATAAAAAGGAATGAGACCATGTCCTTTGCAGGGAGATGGATGGAGTTGAAAGCTGTTATCCTCAGCAAACTAACGCAGAAACAGAAAACCAAACATTACATGTTCTTACTTATAAGTGGGAGCTGAAAGGCTGAATGATGAGAACACATGGACATATGTGAGTGAAACAACACACACTAGGGCCTTTCAGAGTGTGGTGAGAGGAGAGGGAGAGCATCAGGATGAATAGCTAATGATGCTTAATACCTAGGTGATGGGATGATCTGTGCAGCAAACCACAATGGCACATGTTTACCTTTGTAGCAAACCTGCTCATGTGGCAAACCATGAACTTAATAGTTGAAGGCAAAAAAAAACAACCCTAGAAGAAAGCACAGTAAATGCCATTCTGGGCATAGGCCCTTGCAAAGATACCATAACTAAGATGCTAAAAGCAAAAATTGACAAATGGAACCTAATTAAATTAAAATGTTTCTGCATGGCAAAGAAAAAACAAAAAACAAAACTATTAACAGAGCAAACAACCTACAGAATTGGAGAAAAGATTTGCAAACTCTGCATGTGACAAAGGTCTAATATCCAGAATCTAAAAGGAATGTAAACAAATCAACAAGGAAATGACAAATAATCGCCTTTTAAAAAATGAGGAAAGGACATGAATAGACACTTCTCAAAAGAAAACATGTATGCAGCCAACAGGCATATGAAAAAATGTTCAGTATCATTAATCATTAGAGAAATGCGAATCAAAACCACAATGAGATGCCGTCTGACACCAGTTAGAATAACTAGTATTAAAAAGTCAAAAAGTAACAGATGCTAGCAAGGTTGCAGAGAAAAGGGAAAGCTTATACACTGCTGGTGGGAATGTAAGTTAGTTCAGCCACTGTGGAAAGCAGTTTGGAGAGGTCTCAAAGAACTTAAAACCATTTGACCCAGCAATCCCATTACTGGGTGTATTCCCAAATCATACTACTGTAAAGATGCATACATATGTTCACCACAGAAGTATTCACAATAGCAAAGACATGGAATCAACCTGAATGCCCATCAACAATAGACTGGATAAAGAAAATGTGGTACATATATACTATGGAATACTATGCAGCCATAAAAAAAGAACGAGATACGTCTTTTGCAGCAATGTGAATGGAGCTGGAGACCGTTACCCTAAGTGGATTAACACAGGAACAGAAAACCACATACCACAATGTTATTACTCATAAGTGGGAGCTAAACATTGAATACACATGGACACAAAAAGGAAACAATGGACATTGGGGCCTACCTGAGGATGGAGGGTGGGAAGAGGGTAGAATAAAATAACTACCTATCAGGTTCTATACTTATTACCTGGGTGATGAAATAATCTGTACACCAGTATCCTGCAACATGCAATTTACCCACATAACAAAACACATGTACTTTCTGAACCTAAAATAAAAGTTGGAAAAAAAACATAATACCTACTTCATAGGTAATTGGAAATTTAAATGAATTAATATATGAAAAGTGTTTTGAAGAGCTGCTGCCACATAGTCAATGAATGTTAATTGCTATTATTAGTTTAGTTATGCTATTGTAGGAACTAAGTCTTATTTATATTTGTAATTGTCTAGAAATGATACATTGTCTGGCATAGTAGGCAAGGAATATATTTTTGCTCAGTAAACATATGAACAAATGACAGAGAAGTGAATTGAGGAGGAAATCCTGTCTTAAGTGATGGATTTCATGGTAGACTTCACCATTTATCCTTGCTCTCCTCCTTTTTCGCAAGAGTGGGCCAAAGCTAAAACAGTTGAATTGATTCTGGACGTATCCCTTTCAGTACTGGCTGATATAGTTGATTTTCTCTGCTGTTTTCTTGTTTTCCATGTCATTGACTTTTATGCTCTTATTTTTAATATTTTTTCTTCTGCTTCATTTAGGCTTAAATTGTTTTTCTCAGTTTCCTAAGGTGGGAGATGAGGTTATTGATTTTAAATGTTTATTCTTTTCAAATATATGCACTTAATACTGTAAGTTTCCCTCTAAGCCCTACTTTTGTTGCATCGCATCAATCTTGATAAGTTGTATTTTCATTTTTATTTAGTTCAAAATTTTAAAATTTTTATTGAGACTTCTTTAACTCGTGTTATTTAGTAATGTGTTGTTTATTTCTCAATATTTGGGAAACTTTCAGCTACTTTTCTGTTAATGATTTCTAGTTTAATTTCATTATGGTCTGAGAACATTCATTGTATGATTTATATTCTTTTAAATTTGTTAAGGTGTGTTTTGTGGCCCAGATTGTAGTGTGTCTTGGTGAATGGGCAATATGAGCTTGAGAAAAATGTTTGTATTCTACTATTGTTGGATGAAGTATTCTATAAATGTCGATTAGATGAAGTCGAGTGATAATGCTATTCAGTTCAACTATGTACCTACTGATTTTCTGCGTGCTGGATCTATCACTTACCAAAAGAGAGGTGTAGAAATATTGAACAATAGGCTGTGTGTGGTGGCTCATACCTGTAATCCCAGCACTTTAGGAGGCCAAGGTGGGCAGACAGCTTGAGCCCAGGACTTCAAGACCAGCCTGGGCAACATGGCAAAACCCCATCTCTACCAAAAATATATCTATACAAAAATTAGCCAGGCATGGTGGTATACACCTGTAGTCCTAGTCCTCAGAAGGCTGAGGTGGGAGGATTGCTCAAGGCTGGGAGGCAGAGGTTTCAATTGAGCTGAGATCCCACCATTGCATTCCAGCCTGGGCAGCAGAGTGAGACCCTTACTCAAAAAAAAAGAAAAAAGAAATATTGAGCAATAATAATAGATGTTCTGTTTCTCCTTGCAGTTCTTTCAATTTTTGCTTCACATATTTTAATATGTTCCATTGTTAGGTGCATACATGTTGAGAATTGTACATCTTCTTAGAAAATTGACTCATATATTATTGTGTAATACCCTTCACTATCCCTGATAATTTTCCTTGCTTTGAATCTGCTTTTTCTGAAATTTATCTAAATACTCTAGCTTTCTGTTGATTAGTATTAGCATGGTACCTTTTTTTCATCTCTTTACTTTTAACATAGCAGAGTCTTTGTATTTAACATGGGTTTGTGGGCCAGGTGCTGTGACTCATGCCTGTGATCCCAGCATTTTGGGAGGCCACAGTGGCCAGATTGCTTGAGCTCAGAAGTTCGAGACTAACCTGGGCAACACAGCAAAAACCCATCTATGCAAAAAAAATACAAAAATTAGCTGGGCATGGTGGTACATGCCTGTGGTCTCAGCTACTCAAGAGGCAGTGGTGAGAGGATCACTTGAGCCCAGGAAGTCAAGGCTGCAGTGAGACATGATTGTACCACTACATGCCAGCCTGGGCAACAGAGTGACACTGTGTCTCAAAAATAAATAAATAAATAAATAAATAAATAAAGTGAGTTTGTGTAGACAGCATATAGTTGGGTCTTTTTCTTTTGACTATTCTGACAATCTCTATATTTTAATTGCATTATTTAAACCCTTCATATTTAAAGTTATTATTAATATAGTTAGATTAATATCTATCATATTAGTAACTGTGTTTATTCATTGCTTTTTGTTCTTTCTTTTTTCCCTCTTTTTCTGCTTTTTTTATTTTAAATTAACACTTTATATCATTTCATTTTGTTTCCTCTTTTAATGTATCAATTATACTTCTTTTAAAAAAATGGAATTAGAGGTTATCCTAGAGCTTGCCATAAACACTTTATACAAATCCAAGTTTACCTTCAAACAATACTATACAGATTCACATGTATAGTGCGGGTAATTTATAACAGCGTATACTCAATTCCTCCCTCCCATTTCTTACAGCATTGCTGTCATTCATTTTATTTATATATATGGTCTAATCACCCGGTACATTAGTAATACTGTTAATTTAAACAGTTTTCTTTTAGATCAATTAAAAATAAGAAAATTGAAAGATTTGATTTTATCTTCATTTATTCCTTCTCTGAGGATTCTTTCTTTATGTCGATCCAGGTTTCTTACCTATGTTATTTCCTTCTCCCTGAATAACTATTTTTAATATTTTTTGTAGGGCAGTTCTATTGGCAATGAAACCACCCAGGTTTTGTTTGTCTGAGAAAGTCTTTATTTATCCTTCACCTTTGAAGGAGAATTTCTGGATTTGGAATTATAGGTTGGTGGTCTTTTTCTTATAACACTTTAAATATTTCACTTCACTCTCTTCTTGCTTGAATGATTTCTGATGAGAAGTCCACTGTGGTTGTTATCCTTATTCCTCTATGGATACAGCTTTTTACCCTCTGGCATCTTTTAAGATTTTCTGTTTGTCTTTCATTTTCTACAATTTGTATATGATTTGCCTAAGCATAGATTTTTTGGTATTTATCCTGCTTCCTGGCTCTATGATTTGTCTGTCATTAGTTTTGAAATACTCTCAACCATTTCACTTCAAATATTCTACTCCATTCTTTCTTTGCTTTCTGGTATCCCAGTTATACATATGTTATACCTTTAGAAATTTCCCACAGTTCTTGGGATGTTTTATTCTTTTTACTTTTTTCTCTGCATTTCAGTTTGGGAATTTTTTATTTATTGTAATTATGTTATCCCACCTAGCAAGGATATGTTTTGGTTTCATTTTGCTTGTAAATCAAAGTTCATAACCTTCCAAGCCTCTGTAGTCTGGTCCCACTGTGACTATATAAATATTTTGCCCCAAGAATAGCCTACCTATCCAGTTGGCTCTAAGTATCCCAGAAATGGGCAGAAGATATGACCAAGTGATTCACAAAGTAGTAAGTACAAATGGTTACTAAACCTATGAATAAATACCCAATCCAAATAGTAGTGAAAGAAATACAAAGTTACAGTTTGTCATTTGCTATTTATTTACTCATCAAAAAGAGGGAAAATTAAAGACAAATTTAAGTGTTAGAGAAGTAGAATCAGTTGCAAATTCACATAATCTTTAGCTATTTATTAATATACTGAAAAGTGTTCACACCCTTTGGCCTAGTATTTATCTTTATCAAATTTACTCTCAGAAAATAACCTGAACTATACATATAAAGATATTCATCATTATTTACAAAACCAGAAAAAATTGGAAATATGAATTTCTAACAAAATGGGTTTTAAGTAAGCCTTTAAGAGTATTTAACATCCTTAAAAATTGTGTTTCTTAGAAATAATTTATGAAGTCTGGGCACAGTGGCTCACACCTGTAATTCCAGCACTTTGGGAGGCCAAGATGGGCAGATCACTTGAGGTCAGGAGTTTGAAACCAGCCTGGACAACATGGTGAAACCCTGTCACTATAAAGAAAAAAATAAATAAATAAATAAAAAACAGAAATATTTGTGATTCACAAAGAATGAAAAATGGGTATGCATGTAATGCTGTTCATGTCATGTATGCATAATGAGCCATCAAATATTTACAGATGTTATCTCTGAGTTATTAAGAATGATTTTTATTTTCTTTGTATTTTGCTAAGTTAAAAAAAATTCCTACAGAATTGTAAGATGCATCACTTTATAGAAGAAAAGTTCTTCTGAAAATCCTACCTGACTCCCAGAATCCAGCTCAAATACCTCCTCTTCCCAAATATCTCTCTCACTACTCTTACTTTTTTTTTTGTAGATACTTCTTAGAAGTCTGATTACTTTTGCTTACATTGATCTTTCCATTTTCTCTGTTCATCTTTCTCTACCCAGCTTTTGAGTCTAGATGCTCTTTTCATTCTCTTCTTTCTCTCTAGGCAATCTCACTCAATGCCCATAACTTCAAGAACTACTCATCTGAGTTCTAAACGCATACATACAGCTCCACAGCTCTACTGAGATTTCCTAAAGGCATTTCAAACTCAGTTTGTCAAAAATAAAACTGCCGATCTTCCTTGGCAAACTGATTTTTCTCCATTATTCTGTCTCTCAAGGAGAGAGAGCACAATCTCTTCAGTCTTTCCCACAATCATGGGTCATCTTTGACACCTCACTCATTATCAGTCCATCTAGTCCATTAATGGGTCTGATTGGTTTTACTTTCTAAAGAGCTCATAAATCCATCTACTTTTCTCTAACTGTAGTATCACAACCTTAGCCCAACTTGCCAGAATCTCTCATAAATGAGTTAATACCTATAAAGTGCTTAGGATATTGCTTGGCACAAAGAAAGTATCCAATAAATGTTAGTTGTTATTCTTCCTATTCTTATCAGTACCACTTATCTGTGCCACTTACTTATAGCCTATAATACTGCCTTTCCCACATCAACTTTTACCCACTTCCAGCTGTTCTTTACACTGAAGCCTATGTAATCTCTTAAAAACACAATCTGATTATCCTATCTTGCCTGCTTCCTCAGGCACATAACCTTTCTCATTGCAGGCCAGACCCTCTGCCTGCTGTCAGGCCCTCAAATGCAACATGCTCCCTCCTGCCTAGAGCCTTCTTCCTTCTGCCTTCATCACCCACCCATACCCTAAGTTCCTTCCCAGAAAATTCTTATTATCCCAGCTCAAAACCATTTCCTCATGCAAACTTTTCCTGGCCTCCTCTTGTATTTTATCACAAATTATAATCTGACCTACTGAGTTCATATCTATTTTACTCAGTACCTGGTATTCAATAAATATGTTGAATATTTATTGAATGAATGAAGTTGTCTGAAAAGTTTATAATAAATTTCTTTTGTCTACTTATTTATTTTTTTCTTCCTATCTCAGTCTGTCATTAATTTAGCCTTCATTGAACTCTCCTTCATCTTCTCATGTATTCATGGTTTTGCCAACCAAAGAAACCTCTAGTTATACTAGAGGTTGCCCAGCCATGTACCATTAATCATGTAGATGTGGGCTAAGATATTGAAATCATCATCTTGCATGTAGGAGGAGAGATGGGTGGGGAAGGGGAGACTGGGGAGAACTATAGGCTACTTGCCTTCTGCAGTGAGCAACTTCCTTCCCAGTATACAAATCTATGATAGCATTTTCTATGTGTTATGACTTGAAAAAGGTTGAGAAGCATTAGTCTAGAAATAATAGATATTAAGCCTCAGTATCATCCCCCTGATCATGAAGTAGCAGTCACATTTACATTTTGACTGAAGAGAAGACATTTAAGTGGAAGTGCCACTGGTGTCAAATAATTTTCTTACCCCATTATAGAAGATCAGATTTACTCTAATTTTCTTTTTCATTTAGGTCTAATATTTTAAGTCTGTTGTTTCCCTCGAATTGTGTGTATGAATTTTTAACATATAAATGGATAAGTCTGCAGAATATCAAAGAAAAGATGCTATGTTTAGTCATCCAGGGGGTTAATATTGAAATACCAATATTGAAAAAGCTAATTATTGCATAGAGGAGAGTAGCAGTGCAAAATAGTACAAGCAAACCCATAGGACCATGGTCTGAAGGCTATTTTAGTATTGATTAACTGTTCTTCCTATAGCCTTAGTACTATTAATATATCACTGCTGATTATGCAAATATTAGATTCTGAATATTTAATCTATTTGCAAGGATGGTTCATGGTATGTTTCCATGGATTGAAAGGAACTGAACCTTCAGGAAGATAATCAAGAAGTACCATCTGAGTACCTGCCGTATGCTCAGCATTGTTCTGGGATTTGCCTACCCAGAAATAGAACAGGACATGAGCTTTACACTCAAGGAATCTGCAAGATAATATTGACATAGTTGAGACAGTAGATATTCCAAACTATGTGTGGGATGAAAATGACAGCACCAATTACAAAACTAAATACTAAACTGTAAGACACTTGAGAGGTGAGTCTCCTTGATTCACCTTTATATCTGCTCAGTGTTTGGGCAGTACTATGTAACAAATATTCAGTGAGCCCTGGGCCAGTGGCTCATGCCTCTAATTCCAACACTTTGGGAGGCTGAGGCAGTTGGATTGCTTGAGGCCAGGAATTACAGACCAGCCTGAGCAACATGGCAAAACCCCTTCTCTACTAAAAATACAAAAATTAACCAGGGCGCTGGTGTGTTTCTGTGGTCCCAGCTACTTGGAAGGCTAAGACGGGAGGATTGCTTGAGCCCGGGAGGCAGAGGTTGCAGTGAGCCAAGATTGAGCCACTACACTCCAGCCCCAGTGACAGAGCAAAACCCTGTTCCCCTACACACAGAAAAAAACTCAGTGAACATTTGTTAAATGCATAAATGAATTCAAGTGCTAAATTATGTGATTCTATCTCTAGTGTAAGAATCAAATAAGCTGGAAATCACTGAGGTCTGGGTTACCAGAGAAATGTTTAAAGGAGTTTAAGATCGAATATTGAGAGATTGGGGTAAGGGTAGTATAAACCACATTTGTGTATTCATTCATTATTCAAAAAATATTTATTGGCTGGGCGTGGTGGCTCACACTTGTAGTCCCAGCTACTTGGGAGGCTGAGGTGGGAGACTCGTTTGAACCTAGGAGGCAGAGGTCGCAGTGAGCCCGTGATGGCCCCACTGCACTCCAGCCTGGGCGACAGAGCGAGACTCCATCTCAAAGTAGGGGGCTTTGGAAGGCCAAAGGCAGGAGGATCACTTGAGTCTAGGAGTTCCAGACCAACCTGGGCAACATAGTGAGACCCCACCTCTACATACAAATTTAAAAAATTAGCCAGGTGTGGTGGCGCAAGAGGCTGACAGGGGAAGATTGCTTGAGTGCAGAAGCTCAAGGCTTCAGTGAACTGTGACTGCACCACTGCACTCCATTCTGGGTGACAGAGCAAGACCATGTCTCCAAAAAAAAAAGACTTAAATTTCACTCATTTTATGTGACAAAATTATGGAATGCCTTAAAAGTCAGAGTAATTTAGAAGGAAAATATCCACTAAAAGTTCTGGATTTGGGTTCTGTTTTTGTTCTCTAGTGAGGAAAGAAAACCAAAGGATTTGTTTTAAAAAGCTTGGTTTGGGCCGGGCACGGTGGCTCAAGCCTGTAATCCCAGCACTTTGGGAGGCCGAGACGGGCAGATCACAAGGTCAGGAGATCGAGACCATCCTGGCTAACACGGTGAAACCCCGTCTCTACTAAAAAAAAATACAAAAACTAGCCGGGCGAGTTGGCAGGCGCCTGTGGTCCCAGCTACTCTGGAGGCTGAGGCAGGAGAATGGCGTGAACCCGGGAGGCGGAGCTTGCAGTGAGCTGAGATCCGGCCACTGCACTCCAGCCTGCAGCCTGGGTGACAGAGTGAGACTCCGTCTCAAAAAAAAGCTTGGTTTGAAAGTGGTTCATGTGATTATCCTAAATACATTGTTATCTCTTCTGTTCTGAAAAAAGTCTAGTGATAAATTTTTCACAAATTTCATGAGACTCTGTGAGAATATTAAATTGCCTTTTTAATAATGGTTACTTCTTGTATATCTCACCTATTTTTTCTTGTGGCAATATCATTCCATTTCTTGAGTTTAAAGTTGTGGAAATAAAGAACTTTTCCTGTCCAATAACTTTTCAAATACTATAGAAAATAAGTAGCCTTTTACCCACCTGGTGAAATAACACCAACTCCCTTGAACCTTCTCACATTGTTTGTTCCCTAAATTGTAAAGATCATTCCTTAACTATTAAACTTTAATGATACATAACTAGATTCACCTATGTGGGCCTGACTTGTCCCTTTGTTTTTACACTTGAGAAAGAGTGGTCATAATGATACTGTTCCTGTAAAGATTAAAGGACTAGAAGCTCCCAAAATAACCACATTTCAAGAGCAGTTTTGCATGTATAGAAAAGTCAACTTTGTCCAATGCAGGTTAAAGAATTTTTAATGTGGTGTGTACTAAAACATCTCACATTCTCTTTGTTCTTCACCCTATCACCATCATTATTATTTGTGTTACTTTCTTAACTCTTGTCATCCCCAATAATTAGAAAAGGAGTTACAGCAATAATTATCCAGAGAGATGTCCCTTCTTTCCAAGAATACCTATACATCTAGCTGAGGTCAGAAAGGGTCAATTGATTTGCATAAATCTGCACATGCAGGGATGAAGAGAGAAGACACATTAGCTGAGCACTCTAAGACAACTCCTGTCCATGGGATAGTATTTCCTGAAGGAACTTTTATGGGCCCATATTGCCTACTCCACCTCTCTAACCAAGGACCTCATTCTCAGTTAAAGAGCTCAGTGTTCAGCTGAAATTATCAAGGGTGGAGAAACGGCTGGGCAAGAATTCAGGTGTTTTTGTATTTTAAAGGTTATTCCTGTAAGATTACTAAATCACCTCGTCTAAATTGATGCACATTAAAATTGTTTTAACTCACAAAGCAAAAGTAGAGAATATTAAGAGATCCAAAATAATCCATGCTTTTTGCTCCTTTCTTTTCTTGTTTTATGGTCTGAAAGAACTCACTTCAAATATGGAAGGGAGTCCAATTTTCAAAAAGTAATTCCTCCATTTTTTTTCTTTCTGAGCAGCACTCATACAGTAGCAGTGGTAAAATAAACAACGATGTGTTGAATTTTGTTTCTCTTTATCTATATGACATTTGTGTCATCACCGTAGCTCTAATCCATATTCAGGTCTTCATGTTTGGTGTGCAGTAATATGTAAATTATCTCGCCAGCTGCATGGAGCAGTGTTTGTTTATTCTATTTCTTTTGGCACTGCACAGAACTGAATTTCTGCCAAAATGGGGCTGCTTCAGGGAGCACTAATGCTCTAGGAGGAAGTTTTGAAAGGAAACGCACATCATAAGTCTTCACTCTGTGAAGCAGCAAAATCAAAACAAACTTTTTGTTTACTAAAATATCAGTATTATGAATGTAAAATAATGTGTTTGTTAAAATATAATGAGCATGCTGCCCATCTCTAACATGCTTAGTGTAAGTGGGTTTTGGAAATGAGGACATAAAGCTGAGAAAGCCGGCGCATTTTTATTCTTAGAAAGAAAGTAGGTGAAATAAAACAGACAGAGACAACAGCTAGAAGTTTAAGGGGAAAGAAATATTTTAACATGCATATTAATCTCTGGAAACACATGGCATTTACATGCATTTAAATGTGGACAGCTGTGGCGTTTAAGTGTTAAAAAATTTCATTAATGATGCATAGAGCTATCCACTTCTGTTGGCAGGCCTTTCAGTCTTCAATCTGACACTTCCTTTTTTATCCAGCAAGCTAATTTCCCCTCTTTTGTGAGGAGTAACTGTTTTCACACTACTGCTTACCCAGCAAGCCTCCTTATTGTTTCATGGTTAATTATCTTCTCCAGCTTCACCTTCCCCAGCAAAGGGAGCAGGGCTGTTCCTCCCCAGCACTAATGAAAGACGGGTTTTATGGGTACACTGTGTAAATAAATGCAAGGTCTGATCAGGCAACATAATAAGTGAGTTCCTAAAGTTTATGGAGTCACACACAGCTCATCTAGTGGCTTTACTAAATAAGGAAGGAAAATGATTAATCTGGTGGGGTTGGGAGCAGGGGGCTTCAATTTTAGAGAAAAAAATAAAGCCTTTGTCAGCTTAGGATGGAAACTATCTGCAGGTAAGCATAAGGGATCTCCGTTTATCCAAGTATTCCCTATGCTCAGTAATCGCAGCCATGACATTTGCCAGGAGAATGTCTTGCAGAATAGGCCTTTGAGAAACATTGTTGATTTGGTAAAAGGTGAAGGTCACCTGGTATTTTATTTCCCTGATTGCTTGCTATTTGTTAAGAGAAAAAAGCAACCAAGCTTTATGTAGTGCAAAGTATCCTAGACTCTGCGCTGAATGCAAGCAAAGCAGAGATATTCACAAATGCTACCATTGTCCAGTGCCTGGAGAAATAAATTCAGCAGGCATGGCCCAGGTAATTAACTCCACTAGCCGGTCAATGTCTTACACCTCTGTGCTATAAACTCAGTCATAGTCCCTTAGTTGCTAGCTCAAGGCCCCATATCCTAGAGTTTGGGACTTGCAGTTATTTTGGTTATTTTTTGCAAAGAATTTTAGGAGATTAAACTGATCCCAACCCCCTAATGCTCCTTTTCTTTTTAATTTACAAAATGAATTCACATTTCAAAATCCTTTTTCTGTAGATTGAAACGTACATTTCTTTGATTTGGGAATCTTTGATTTGGGCTACAGTTTGAATTAAGGTCCTGACATTTAAAACTCTCAAGAGCCTGTGTAAGAGCCTAGGACAAGAACTTCTATTTCAGTCAAGATTTAGTTCTTAAATTTAATTGGATCTCAGGATCCTAAGTGTGTTTCCCTTGAGATGGCAAAAAGAAAATCCCCCAAGGGAGTCTATGTTTTTAACGTGTCTAGGGACTGTAGCAGAGGAATCAGAGTATAAAATCTCTTGGAAACTTACTTCAAAAATGTGTATTGCCTTCTAGGAAAACTCATCTTGAAATTTCAAGCAACCTTTCTAGCATCAGTGTAACTTGTGAACTTCCCAGCCATTTTTATGGAGGGGACTCAACAGAGGTGTTCTAGCAATTCTGAGACTTTTTAATCTCCGCTAAGTCTAAAAGCAGTTATCTTTATGAGAAGCTATTAAAGCAAAGATATGTTAAATGAAATAAAATCAGATGTAGAACAAGGGTTAAACCATCTTAAGAAAATGATTCATAGCTGACCCACCTATTAATTAGCTTAAACCCTGGGCCAATCAGATGATAAGCATGAGGAAAGCAAGACAAGTTTCCTTGACTGGCTTAGTTAAGAGGAAAAAGAGACTAAGATAATGTATGCCATTTTTGGTCATTCTTAATTTGCTAATCCAAACTGATCAACATTTTATTATTATTTTTCTCTGAATGAGTTGTAATCATAGTCTCATTATTAAAAAACAACAAAAATCATATTATATTTATCTGAGAGGAGCAAACAAGAACAGTAACGATATAATGTTGGCTCCCAATGTGTCCTCATTGAGAATGAAGACACAAGAGGCTCTCAAAAAAAAAAAAAAATATGTTCCCATGGTTAGGTTACAACTGTAACTGTGGGTCAGAAGGATGGGGACTTGTGTGATTGGCATCTGAAGTGAAGGCAGTCTTGTAGGACTGAGCCCTCTCACATATGGGATCTGATACTAACTCCAGATAGATAGTGTCAACGCTGGATTAAATAGTAAGACACCCAGCTCATGTCTAGAGAGTGGACAGTTGCTTTTTTATTTGAAAAACCTTATATCAGAACTGTAAAGGGCACAGTTCCTAAACATGAGTGAACTCTATTATCTGATATAAGTCTTTTCAGGTAAACCCCCATTTTGGCAAAGCTCTCCTTGTACATTCGACTACCTCAGGATCATGCCAAGAATCTTGTGTTCTTGAAACTTTGAGTTTGAAAGTTGGAACCTTAAGTCTATCTCACAGGAAAATTCGTATGTTAGAAAACTGCACTTGTTTACATGATGATTGACCTCTTTTCTACCAATACGCATTGTAGGTTTTAAAAAATGTAAGTTTTTTTAATGTAAAATCATTATCATAAAGGAGGGAGAAAGGTATACTTTTCCCTAAAGCAAGGCGAGGCAAAAATTACATCCAGGAGTACAAAACTCACATGATATGTCAATTCCTGAGCAATGTCAGGAAAAAAAGTGGGGCCAGATGTTATCATTGGGGGAAAAGAATGTAGGCAACTTTGCATGTGGTTCTGTCATTGCCCTTCAAACATGAAGAAAATGCCACCATTTCATTGCAGTTGGGATTTTTACAAATTCATTGATGTTATTTTTCCCTTGAACTTCCTTTTATTTGTTTCAGTTCTATGTAATACTAAAGAGGTAAGAAAGAGAAATTCTTTTTACTTGAAAAACTCTTCCTAAATTTTTAAAAAATTCATCTTTAAACAGTCCTAAATTTAGGTACTTTCTTGAAACTCTGTGGGGAAATTCCAGGGAAACGCAGAATAGAGAGACTGAGAAGAAAAAAAATAAACCAGTTTTCCTATTCAGGCTCTTCTGAGTGTAATAAAAATTACAGTGTGTTGACATATAAAGCAACAGTCAAGGTAATTTATTTACCAGTAAAAAGTAGATTATTTTTCAAGTTACTTCTAGTGAAACATTCAGAGTTGGGTGGGAAAGTAACTTTTTTCTACAGTAGATGCTTAACAACTATGAATAATGATTTGCACAAGAATTAACTTGTTTAAGAAAAACATAGCTTGATGCAAAGGATTTATCTGTTGCCACCTACCTATAATACTATCAACACTGAAGTTACTGCACCTGAGAATTCTTTAGAAATTATGACAGTATCTAGTTCTTTGATTTATTGGCACAAATATATTGCTTCTCTATAAAAAGTTTCTCTGCCCACACTTAAAAGTTTCTCTACACACACTCTGGCAGCAAATTTGTGGGTTTTTTTTACACCAAGCCACTGTCTGCTCTCCAGACATGAGCTGGATGTCCTACTATTTAATCCAACTTTGACACTATCTATCTGGAGTTAAGCATCAGATCCCATACGTGAAAGTGTTCAGTCCCACAAGACTGCCTTCACTTCAGATGCCAATCGTGCAAGTTCCTATCCTTCTGGCCCATAGGCTGTAAATCCCCACTTTCACTCATGTCCGTGTGAAGAGACCACCAGACAGGCTTTGTGTGAGCAACAAGGCTGTTTATTTCACCTGGGTGCAGGCGTGCTGAGTCCAAAAAGAGAGTCAGCTAAGTGAAATGGGGTGGGGCCATTTTATAGGATTTGGGTAGGTAAAGGAAAATTACAGTCAAAGGGGGTGTTCTCTGGCAGACAGGGGCTGTGTTGGGGGTAGGGGTCACAAAGTGCTCAGCAGGGGAGCTTTTGAGCCAGGATGAGCCAGGAGAAGGAGTTTCACAAGGTAATGTCATCAGTTAAGGCAGGAACAGGCCATTTTCACTTCTTTTGTGATGGAATGTCATCAGTTAAGGCAGGAAGCAGCCATCTGGATGTGTAAGTGCAGGTCACAGGGGATATGATGGCTTAGCTTGGGCTCAGAGGCCTGACATTCCTGTCTTCTTATATTAATGAGAAAAATAAAATGAAATAGTGGTAAAGTGTTGGGGTGGTGAAAATTTTTGGGGGGTGGTATGGAGAGAGAATGGGCGATGTTTCTCAGGACTGCTTTGAGCGGGATTGGGGCGGCATGGGAACCTGGAATGGGAGAGATTAAGCTGAAGGAAGATTTTGTGGTAAGGGGTGATATTGTGGGGTTGTTAGAAGAAACATTTGTTGTATAAAATTATTGGTGATGGCCTCGATACGGTTTTGTATGAATTGAAAAACCAAACGGAATCAGAGAAGGAGAAAAACAGGTATTAAAGGACTAAGAATTGGGAGGATCTAGGGCATCCAATTAGAGAGTGCCTAAGGAGGTTCAGCATAGCCCTGCCAGCAAAGAGTATTTATTTACTTTAATTTAAGAGTTAAGAGTGGCAGTTTGGGGATAGCACCAGGAGATATCAGCTGTGATGACTTGGAAAAACAGTGTAAACGGCAGTGTAAACAAGAGCAGGGCATTTATGAGTAGTTGAGAACGGTGAATAGGAGTATGACTAGATAGAAGATAGTAGGGATGACAAGTTTTTGGGGCACTGTCCAAGTTGAGCTGGTGTCTGGAATGAGACTGGGGCTTAATAAAAAGGAGTGTCCATATAGGAGCTCAAATGGTCTGTACCCTGTAGCATTCTGAGGACAGGCCCAAATACTGAGAAGGCAAATTGGTAAAAGTATTGTCCAGTCCTTTTTAAGTTGGTGGCTGAGCTTGGTGACGTGTGTTTTTAAAAGACCATTAGTTCACTGAATACCAAGAGCCTGAGAAAGTGCTTGGGTGATTTGACTAATAAAGGCCAGTCCGTTATTGGACTGTATAGAGGTGGGAAGGGCAAACCGAGGAATTATGTCTGACAGAAGGGAAGAAATGACCACAGTGGCCTTCTCAGAACCTGTGGGAAAGGCCTCTACACATCCAGTGAAAGTGTCTACCTAGACCAAGAGGTATTTTAGTTTCCTGACTTGGGGCATGTGAGTAAAGTCAATTTACCAGTCCTGGGTGGGGGCAAATCCCCGAGCTTGATGTGTAGGGAAGGGTGGGGGGCTGAACAGTCCCTGAGGAGTAGTAGAATAGCAGATGGAACACTGAGAAGTGATTTCCTTGAGGATAGATTTCGATGATGGAAAGGAAATGAGAGGTTCTTTTTTTTTTTTTTTTTTTTTTTGAGACGGAGTCTCGCTCTGTCGCCCAGGCTGGAGTGCAGTGGCCAGATCTCAGCTCACTGCAAGCTCTGTCTCCCGGGTTCACGCCATTCTCCTGCCTCAGCCTCCCGAGTAGCTGGGACTACAGGCGCCCGCCACCTCGCCCAGCTAGTTTTTTGTATTTTAGTAGAGACGGGGTTTCACTGTGTTAGCCAGGATGGTCTCGATCTCCTGACCTTGTGATCCGCCCGTCTCGGCCTCCCAAAGTGCTGGGATTACAGGCTTGAGCCACCATGCCCGGCCGGAAATGAGAGGTTCTAAGAGGTGGGCTAGTGGCTTGTAACCTACATGGAAGAGGTTATGAAATGACAGCAGAATAGAATGGGCCTGTGAGGCTGAAAGGAGATATTTTCCTTGGTCCAAGAACCATTTGCCTTGTGTGGGAAGAGATTGATAGATGGAAGTTTCAGTGGAGGAGTATGTGGGAGTGGTCAGATGAGAAAGAGAATAACTGCTGTGAGGGATAGAAGTTGGAACACTAGCTGCTTTTTAGCTACCTTATCAGCATAAGCATTGTCCTGAGTTACGGGATCTGATGCCTTTTGATGGCCCTTGCAGTGAATGACTCCAGCTTCCTTTGGAAGTAGAGCTGCTTTGAGAAGCATTTTTATTAAAGAGGCATTAATGATGGAGGATCCTTGCGTAGTGAGGATCCTCTTTCAGCCCATATAACAGCATGGTGGTGCAGGATATGGAAGGCATATTTAGAGTCAGTATAAATATTGACATGTAGTCTCTTTGCAAGAGTGATGGCCCAAGTTAAGGCAATGAGTTCAGCTTGCTGAGAGGTAGTGGAGGGGGCAGAGCAGTAGCCTCAGTGATAGATGTGGAAGATAACTATAGCATAGCCTACCTTTGCTGGTGAGTGGTGATTAGGCCTGGTGGAACTGCCATCAATAAACCAAGTGTGGTCAGGGTGAGGAACAGGAAAGAAGGAAATACGGGGAAATGGAGTGAATGTCAGGTGGATCAGAGAGATACAGTCATGGGGGTCAGGTGTGGTATCAGGAATAATGTGGGAGGCCAGATTGAAGTCTGGGCCAGGAACAATGGTAATTGTGGGAGACTCAACAAAAAGTGAGTATAGCTGAAGGAGCCGGGGAGCAGAAAATATATGCATCAGGTGGGAGGAAGAAAATAGATTTTGGAATTTATGAGAACTGTAGAGAGTGAGTTGAGTGTAGTTTGTGATTTTGAGGGTCTCTAAAAGTATTAAGGCAGTGGCAGCCGCCGCATGCAGACATGAGGGCTAGGCTAAAACAGTAAGGTCAAGTTGTTTGGCTAAAAAGGCTACAGGGCGTGGTCCTAGCTCTTGTGTAAGAACTCTGGCTTGACTGAAGTAATGGAGGCTGTCTGTGAAGCCTTGCGGCAGTACAGCCCAGGTAATTTGCTGAGCCTGATGGGTGTCAGGGTCAGTCCAAGTGAAAGCGAAGAGAGCCTGAGATGAAGGGTGCAAAGGAATAGTAAAGAAAGCACGTTTGAGATCCAGAACAGAATAAAGGGCTGTGGAGGGAGGTATTGAGGATAGGAGAGTATATGGGTTTGGCACCATGGGGTGGATAGGCAAAAACAATTAGGTTGATAAGGCACACATCTTTAACTAACCTGTAAGACTTGCCTGGTTTTTGGACAGGTAAAATGGGGGAATTGTAAGAAGAGTTTGTAGGCTTTAAAAGGCCATGCTGTAACAGGTGAGTGATAAAAGACTTTAATCCTTTTAAAGCGTGCTGTGGAATGGGATATTGGTGTTGAGCAGGGTAAGGGTGATTAGGTTTTAATGAGATGGTAAGGGGTGCATGATCGGCAGCATCGGCCTTCAGCTGCTAAGCCGAGCAGACCTGGGAAGGAGTCAGTCAGAAAGTCTTGGGCTAGAGCTTTGCGGGCTCTGGGAGTGGCTGCTGGGTGAGCTGGGCAGTATGATTTCCACTGGGTCCCTGCACAGATGGGACATGGCTTGGGAGGAATCCTGGGCTGCGGGCAGTCCTTTGCCCAGTGGCCAGATTTCCGGCACTTGAAGCAAGTTCCTGGGGGAGGAGGTCCTGGAGGAACCCCTGGCAGCTGCAGTTCAGGTATTTGGAAGTTCTTGTGCACTGGAGATGTGGCTGGGGTTTGTCTTACAGTGGAGGCAAGGAATTGCAACTCAGAAACACATTGCTACTTGGCTGCCTTTCCTCTTATTATTATACACATTGAAGGCAAGTTTAATTAAGTCCTGTTTTGGGGTTTGAGGGCCACAATTTAATTTTTGGAGTTTTATTTAATGTCAGGAGTGGATTGGATAATAAAATGTATGTTGAGAATAAGACGGCCTTCTGGCCCTTCTGGGTCTAGGGCAGTAAAGCATCTAAGGGTTGTTGCCAGATGGGCCGTGGACTGGGCTGGATTTTTATATTTGATGAAAAAGAGTCTAAACGCTAACTGATTTGGGAGAGGATAAAGGAAAAAGGAGCATTAACCTTGACTATGCCTTTAGCTCCAGCCACCTTTTATTTAAGAGGGAATTGCTGGGCAAGTCGGGGAGGGCTAGTCGTCGAATGAAACTGTAAACCAAACCAAACCCGGTGTGAGGAGGGGAGGTGACAAAAGGATTATAGGGTTGGGGAGTGGAGGCTGAGGACAAATTGGGACCTAGCTCTGCCTGGCCAGGAGCAGCCTGGGGAGGAGGGGATAGGTCAGAGGGGTCCATAGAAAAGAAAGATTCAAAAGACTCAGAGATGCTTGGGATTGGGACTGAAGGGACAGGCGGGAAGGAAAGAAGGAAGATTTGGGATGAGTTGCATTGGGAACAGAGACTAGGGAGAGACCAATGTGTAAAAGTGCCTGGACGTCAGGGACCTCAGACTATTTGCCCATTTGCCCATTTTATGACAAGAATTATCTAGGTCTTGTAGGATGGAGAAATTGAAAGTGCCATTTTCTGGCCATTTAGAGTCATTATCAAGTTTGTATTGGGGCCAGGCAAAATTGCACAAGAAAATGAGGCTTTTAGGTTTTAGGTCAAGTGAGAGTGGAAAGGTTTTAAGTTCTTGAGAACACAGGCTAAGGGAGAAGAAGGAGGAATGGAGGGTGGAAGGTTGCCCATAGTGAAGGAGGCAAGTTTAAAGAGCAGGGTAGAGACACGGAGAGAAGGGGTGGGGGGTGCTTGCCCCCCAGGAAAGTGGAGAAGGGGTAGAGACATGGAGAAAAGGGATTGGGTTCTTGCCCCCTAGAAAAGCAGTGCTTGCCGCTAAGGGTGAAGGACCAAGGCAGGCGTCCCCGCGTGATCAGACACCTCTGAAACGTGGGTGAATAATCAGGCAGGTGTCCCCGCGTGATTAAACACCAAGGAAAGACTGTCTTCCTGAGTCCGTGACCGGTGCCGGAGTTTGGGGTTCATGGAAAAAACGCATCTCCTTTGTCTCTACCAGAAAAGGAAAGGAATGGAAATTCAGAGGCCTGACACCCACAACCCTCCCTTAGGTTATTCTAACCATAACTTGTTAGAATTGCTCTAAGAGCTCAAGGAAACACTTTACTTACATTTACCAGTTTATTTAAAGATACAACTCAGGAAAAGCCAGACGTAAAAGAAATGCACAGGGTAAGGGGGTGGGCAAAGCTTCCACATTTCTCCAGGTACACTACCCACCTAGCATCTCCAGGTGTTCTGCAACCTAGAAGCTCATCAAATCTCTTTGTTCAAGAGTAGTTACAGTTTTCATCTCTAGCCCTACCCCTCCCTTTTCCAGAGGTCCTTAGGTGGAGCAGAAAGTTCCAGCCCTCTAATCACTTGGTCTTTCTGGTGACCACCCCCAACCTGAGGCTCTCTCAGGACCCTGCCCTAAATTTTCTCATTAGCATAAACTCAGTTGTGATCAAAAGGGGCCATTATGAATAACAAAAGGTATTCTATCACTTAGGAAATTCCAAGGGCTTTAGGGGCTCTATGCCAGAGAACTGGGACAAAGACCAAATATATTTCCTATTATACCATAGCTTCTTAATCAAAATAGCACTTAGATGGGCAGCCCCTCCAGGGAAACTGAAGTTACAGTAAGAAAAGGAAGAAAAGAAACCTTTATTTTTTTTTGTTTTGCTCTTTCTTCTTGGCAGTCCTTCCTACAACTTCACAATCACCATGTTTATAGAACATTCAAGGTCTTTGCAACTTATTCTTCACACATAAAATCAAATTCAAAAGTGATAGGTTTTTTGCTTTTTGTTTTTTGTTTTTGCCTGGGGTGGTTGTTACGAGAATTGAGATGGGCTACTGTGCTTTGAGGTAGAGGTATTAGAACAGTTGAAGAGTTTCCTGTACATTCTATGACCTCTGTGGTTTCTCCGCTTCTATTCTCCTTCCAAGACTGCTGCTAGGACTAACAAGGTGTTGAACGGTACCTGATAGGGCCACACTCCTAATTTCAACTCAAATTTTACCAGAGAACCTGGACTTTTTCAGGCTTCTTTCTAGCACATCCTGTACTTGTTTCCTCATGCACTGGCCCTTAGCACCTGCCATCTCTAAGGTTACAAATGGTTTTCTTTTTGTTTATTCAGAGGCTTTTCCTTAATTCACATAAAGTTAAGCATTTTAAAGTGAGCAGTTCTGTGGTGTTTAGTACATTCACCATGTTGTGCAATCACCACTTCTACTTCCAAACGTTATCGTCACTCCAAAAGGAAACCCCAGGCCTGTAAAGCAGTTGCATCCCCTTCCTCCCTCCGCACCCCCAGGCCCTGGCAACTCCCAGTCTCATTCATCTCTGCAGATTTACCTATTCTGGATATTTTATATAAATGGAATCATACAATATATGACTTTATTATGTCTGGCTTCTCTCATGAAACATGTGTTTGAGGATATTAGCTTTTATAACTGAGAGTTTGCACCAGTTTGAAAGTCAGGGATTTTCCAGGTTGATTTTGCCACAGCGTAGTTTACCCTCAGAACCTTTCTCCAAATCCCCAGATCCCTTCAACAGTTCATGAGACAACAGGCAAGTCTTTTGACTTTTTTCCTCCAGATCACTCAGTAAATTTTTCCTTTCTTACTTTTTTATTTTTTACAGATAGGGTCTCACTGTGTCATCCAGGCTGGAATGCAGTGGTGCAATCATAGCTCACTGCAGCTTTGAGCTCCTGGGCTCAAGCAGTCCTCCCGCCTCAGCCTTACAAGTAGATGGGACTACAGGCATGTGCCACCATGCCTGGGCAATCAGTAATCATTTTTTAAGAATCTGCTTTATGCCAGGCACTATTTTAAGTACTGAGGCTCTAGTGGAGACAGGACAGTCAGAGCCCCTGTCCTCATGAAGTTTATTTATAGGAAGAAAACCCCTGCTTCCCATTGCTGGACTCCCTTTTGTCCCTGATCCCTTTTGAGAACAAAGGCAATTTTTACTGTTATAAAACTTACTTTAAAACAACATCTAATGGATTTTTCATTTTCAGCTATTTCAGAATTATCTGTGTAGTCAAGACTAGGAAATGTGTCCATGTCAGTACTCATTGTAGTGAGATTTGTGAGATGACTTTGGATTTGATTTGTCTGTTTTGAGTTTCTGATCAGCTTTGTTATTGAAAAAGAGCATTCACTAGAACAGTTTTTGATCATTAGTGTGAGATAGACTTTCAAAGCATTTTCTGAGCTGAGACAAGTTACTTTAACTTTATTGTCAATCTGATAGATAGTGAGCAGGATTTGATTGCTCTAATATGTCAGTTGTGATAGAATTTCACAGACAATGGACTTCCCTTTTTTTAAAAAAAGGTTATTTTCAGGAAATAGAAAGTCCTTGAGCTATGCCTTGCTGAGGACTGGGCAAATATCTTTTCTCATTTGGTTATCTTTATGGGATAAGTCCAGCTAGGATATGAAAAAACAAATGTATCACCTCATTTATAGTGCAGTAGAGGTGAGTAAGGGGCCTAATCAGTGTTTCTTTTTTTTTTTTTGAGACAGAATCTCGCTCTGTCGCCCAGTCTGGAGTGCAGTGGCGCAATCTTGGCTCACTGCAAGCTCCACCTCCCAGGTTCACACCATTCTCCTGCCTCAGCCTCCGGAGTAGCTGGGACTACAGGCGCCCGCCACCATGCCTGGCTAATTTTTTGTATTTTAGTAGAGATGGGGTTTCACGGTGTTAACCAGGATGGTCTCGATCTCCTGACCTCGTGATCCGCTCGCCTTGGCCTCCCAAAGTATCAATGTTTCTTTCATTGACTCTTTGGTCATACCAAAGAGATTAGTAAACCAACCTCCAGTCTTAAACACTGTTACGGTTATTTAAGATTCAGTCTTATTATCCTCTCCTCACTTCAGCAGAGGGAATATATGCTGATAGCTGCCAGTCATTGCACCCCTACTATGTACCAGGCTCTCCCCATAGGACTTTACATACATTTTAGTAATTTAAAGCTCCCAACAATCTATAAGGTAGATACAATGTACTGTAATTGTCCCAGATAAACAAACGATGGAACTGAGGCATATAGAAGTTAAATAACTTGTCCAGGATCACACAGCTAACATATGGGAGGGCTGATCCAGGATTCAAACCCAAACCTGTATGAGTACCTCCTCCAGTTGCAAAATGGCTGATAAACATGGAACATTATTCTTTTTATCCTAATTTTTATTTTCTTCTATATTTTTTTCTTGCTAACTCTAAATCCATTCTCTGCTTAATAAGAGGCAGAGTATTACAAACTCAGAGTTCCCTTAAAAGTTATCTTTCCATTTTCAGAGATGGAAGCAGCTGTTTGGCATTGTTCTTATATGGTTTGTTTGTTTGTTTGTTTGTTTGTTTGGAGACAGGGTATTGCTCTATTGCCCAGGCTGGTGTGCAGTGGCATGATCATGGCTCACTGCAGCATTGAACTCCTGGCCTCAAGTAATCCTCTGCCTCAGCCTCCAGAGCAGCTAGGACAACAGGCACATGCCACCATGCCTGGCTAATTTTTAAAAATTTTTACATTGAGACAGTGTCTCACTATGTTTCCCAGACTGGTCTCAAACTCCTGGGCTCAAGCAATCCTCCTGCCTCAGCCTCTCAAAGTGCTGGAATTATAAGCAGGAGCCACTGTACCTGCCCTGCTTTTGTTTTTGTTTTTATAAAATGTCTACCTAAGTCTAATTTAGGAAGATAATTATGTAACTAATGCTCAGACACTTTGGTTGTAGGTTCAGGGTTGAGGGGTACCAAAAAAGCAGAGTAAATATATGAACGTTGGCATTTCCCCTAGTTTAAATTGATTTATCTATCTAGAGCTATATGTTATCTTCTTCCACCTCTCCATCACCCCCTCAAACCTGTGTGTTCTGCTTTTTCACCCTGGGGTAAATATATACATCTTTATTCAATTACAGTTACTGCTGTTTATGTTGTTGTCACTTTTATGTGTTTGTATGTTATTGTTGTGTCCTACTTTCCTCCAGATAAATCTCTCCTTCCTGATTTTTGCATGTGGTGCTGCCCAATAAATTCCTGGATCTAGAATAAACAGGGAGACACATATTGCAAGACCTCCTTAATGGTTCTGCGCATTCTGAGTACCAGAAGTTTAACTGTAACATTCAGTTCATCCTAGTCTTTTTGAGATCTTTTGAAAAAAATCTTTCAAAAGATGCAACTTTTTAAAGGAAATTAAAGGTATCCAGAGGCAGCTATATATCAGTTCTTTATTAGGTTATTGTCTTGTAGACTGTCAAGTTCCTTTATCTTTACTCTTTAGCTAAATACCACCATTTAAGCTAAAATTTTAAGAAAATCCTGGAAATGCAATCATGGGAGACTTAACTCAGTTAAAGCCCTATACATGCAGAGGGTGTTAATTGAGATGTATATTACCTGCCACAGTTGGAATCTTGGTTCTTTCTTCTTTTTTCTCATCATCATCATCATTTCTCCAGCTGCTTTTACTACTTTCTCTGTATATGTTGTGCTAATGTAAATAAAATGCTTCTAAGTACAAAAATAATGAAATAAACTAGCATTATTTAATTCCATTTGTTTCTTGAGCAGATCTGTATAGGTAGGTGTGTGTGTGTGTGTGTGTGTGTGTGGTGTGTGTGTGTGTAATTATTTATATAATGCCTTGGTTTGGGCCAAAATTCTGTACCCATGCAGCAAGTTTATGAATAGAAGACCCTTGCATGAATTAATTCATAATTATTTCTGGAATTGCAGGCTCTCTTTTGGAACCTCATTTACTACTTCCTATCCATTTGGTCTCATTCAAATACTCTTAGATTTTGTCTAAATTCACTTAGATTTATCACTATAGCAAAGACAGAAACATTGTGCCTTTGAAAAAAAAGTACCAAATAGTTCCTCTGGGAAAACAACAACAACAAAAACAAACGTTTGATTAGCTTGAGCATTATTGGTTATGTTGGGCTATCATCAAAGAGAGCATTCAACCAAATAATTTTCCCATCAGTTATATCTTTGTATATGCAAATCTTTTTTTCCGAAAGAGAACTTTTTTAGTTATATAAATATTCTAATGTCTTTCTTGGAAACTTTTCCCACTTTCTTGCCCCAGGGGTATATTTTATGGTTGAAGTTAAATCCTGAGGAAATGGAGATTTTATTGAAAATATTGACAGAATTTAATCCACAACAGGAAGGGAGTGAGTGAGGGCAGAGTGAGTAGAACTTCTTTAATATGAAAAAAATTTGAAGTCTAAAGAGAATGATTTTCTAATGAATCCTGTCAGATATTTCCTGGAATTGACATACAAAAAAATTTCAGAAATCACAATAAATATAAGAGGTTTATAAGAGGAGAGAGTTAAGAAAAGAACAATATTACATCCAAAAGTTTAATCTTTTCCTATGGAAACTTTCCACTCCAACTACAGCTATTTGTCAGTGTTCCTTCCCCACCACACACACACAGATACCAAAATCCTCGGATGCCCATGTCCCTGATATAAAATGGTTTATTATTTGCGTATAATTGATGGTCATCCTCTTTACTTTAAATCATCTCTAGATTACTTATAGTAGTTCATACAATGCCTGTATATCACTTGACACAGGGAAAATTTAAGTTTTTCTTTCTGTAACTGAAATTTTTTTTACAAATATATTTGATCTGCAGTTGGTTGAATTCGTGAATTTGGAACCCATGGATATGGAGGGCCAACTATACTTTATTGAGCAAAGGAGTTTTTTCCTTTAGGTGCTGCTATAAGCTTTATAGTTTCTTAGGCTTGAATTCGCAAAGCCATAAAGGCAGCATTTGGTCAGAAAACGACTGTGTCATGGAAGATGAGTCTGAGTTGCAGGCATCACTTGGGCTTAGCTCCCAGCCCATCCAGATGGCGCAATTCCCACTTCTCCATGTGAGCCCCTAGGTTTGGGATCCTTGTGGAAAATCTGTGCTGCTAAATGTTAAAGTCAACCACAGAGTTACAAAAAGAGCTCCTTTGAAAGACTGATTCAATTATTTATCAGCACTCTCAGAGTACAGTGTCAGGCAAGATAGTATTTGAAATTAATATACTATTTGATCAGACTGATTGATTGTTCCTACAGCTGAAGATTTTAACATTCGTTAGCCATACTAACCGGTCATTAGTACTTCCTTTATCAGCAAGCAAAGAATAAACAGAAACTCTAATAAAAATTCATCACAGTGAATGTACTCCATACCTAAGCCACTATGATGATTACTGGGTACTAGATTAACCGCTGTAACATTGGCAGTGGGAAAGATTTCTCTTAGAAAATTTAAAAATATCCCTTAATTAATGTTTGCCTTGTAACTGGACTCTTAAACTTAAGTAGGCTATACAGATAATCTCTTACATACCCAGTATAGTAAAGTGCAAATGGGTATTTTATACTTAATGTATTTGTGTGGTACCCTTTAACTATTAGTTTCAGGAAGGATTGAGGGCTTCTTAGGAAAGTTTTGCTAATGTGCTGCAGGTGAAGCTTTTTCCCCACTACTGAGGAATAAAAGCATCATGGGCTGTTTTTCAACCAGTTAAAATAATTTTGACGTTAATACAAATATGCTAGCCTGTTATGCTGTGTGATACCTCTCTCTTTCTACCATGTCATGAATCCCTTGTGGTTTTAATAGCAAATTGGAAGTTATGATGTGAAGAAGAGAATGAAGCAGACAGAGCAAACCCTTTATGAATTGACTCAAGACCACACTAGAGCGATTCTGCATGTATTAAGAATTATAGCTACTGGCTGGATGTGGTGGCTCACACCTATAATCTCAGCACTTTGGAAGGCCGAGGTGGGAGGATCACTTGAATCCAGGAGTTCAAGACCAGCCTGGGCAACATAGTCACACCCTGTCTCTACAAAAAATAAAAATTAGCCAGGTGTGGTGGCACACACCTGTAGTCTCAGCTACTTGGGAGGCTAAGGTGGTTTGAGCCTGGGAGGTTGAGACTGCAGTGAGCCATGATTACACTACTGCACTCCAGCCTGAGCTACAGAGCAAGACTGTGTCAAAAATATATATTTATATATATATATATCTCCACCTAATACTGCCTGCCTCCTCAGCACTTCGCAAGTACTAGCTTATTTAATACTCAGAATGATCTCGAAAAATTGATAATGCTATCCCCATTTTACGGGCAATGAGACTGTTGCTCAGAAAGGTTAAGCAGCTTGCCCAAGGTCACGCATATGGTAAGCAGCAAAGTCAGCCCTTCAACCAGTCTGCAAGTTCTAGTGCCATACTCATCTGCTTGGCTACCCTGCATAAGCATAAGCTGAACTTAGAAGTTCTGTTTGTGTTTCTGTCTGTAGGTGAGCCCATCAAGGCCTGCATTTTATATATATATATATATATATAAAACATCTTATCTTTCTTGGCTCTAGCATGAATTCAGACAGCTGGAGAGCAAGTAAGGACAGTGAAGGAATTTGAACAGAGTCCAGGAGTCCAGTCAGCTACTCTGTCCCAGAATATGTCAAGCTCTATCTAAACAGAGGCAGAGCCAAGAAGTCCAAGGAAACATCAAGGGTCCCAAGTGGGCAGGCAGAGGGCAGCATAAGGGAATCTGGGCTACTTCATCCTGGGGTGGTCAGGAAAGTCTTCACATAATTATTCTGGGGCTGGTGTGGGCTGGAGTGAGAGGTCCCTGTCTATAAGAAATGGGGGCAGGACTAACAGTAGTGAGCCAAGTTAACAAGGACCAAAGTGAAATCTCTGTCACAGAGAGAGACTGGAAAAGAAAGGAGATGAGAGCACTTTGACTAAAAAATTGCCCTGGAGCATTCAGGGTCTAGGAAGATACAGGTAAGGGAAACAGTCAAGTGTTGCTAATCTTATGTCTGCTTGGGAGCAGCGCCACAATCTGAAAAGACAGATCCCTGAACAGGAGCACAGAGGAAGGGGTACACAGTCATGTGCCTCTGGCCCATGAAATGCTATACATGGTAGCTACAACTCTAAGTCCCCAGGCAAAAACTGCTTAAAATGGAGAACCCATGAATAGAGGCAAGAAGGAGTTTGCCATGTGTGGCTGCGGATAGTATTCTACTGTGGACTCCAGAACTAAAATAGGATCAGTGTGAATGTACCTTAGGAGATGTCATAGGCTGTACTCTTTTTACCTTCATTCACCTGATAGTTTTCACTCTATCCAAGATTTAAAATGTAGATAAATCAATAGGAGAAATGGCTAATTCCATAAATTACAATTTGACAATAATAATCATACATTTTAGTCTATGTTGTTGCCTTCAGTAACAAATTACTATTGATCAAAAAGCCTATTTCAGTAAATTTTGGGTGTTATTTCAGAGAGGATTAGAGTTGATAATTAGGCTATCTTTCAAGTCCATGCTTGGGGCAGTTTTCTTTCCTGAGTCTTCCAAGAGATTTTCAGTGGATAAAATCTGCATGCTTGTGTTCCCTAATTCTTTTCCTTTCTTTTTTTCTTTCTCTCACACAGGAGACTTTGAATGTGATTGATCCTGGCTTGATGGACCTAAACGGGATGAGTGAGGATGCCCTGGAATGGGATGAAATGGACATAAGTAACAAGTTAATTAGTCTGAATGAGGAATCAAATGACCTTGATCAAGAACCCCAACCTGTCATCCCTTCCTTGAAGCTTGGAGAGACAAGTAATGAGGACCCTGGTTATGATGAGGAGGCTGATAACCATGGGGGATCTCAGTATGCCTCAAATATTACTGCCCCTTCCAGTCCACACATTTACCAAGTGTACAGCCTACACAATGTTGAACTCTATGAAGACAACCACATGCCATTTCTGAAAAACAATCCAAAGGTCACTGGCATGACACAGCCTAATGTTTTAACTAAGAGTCTCAGTAAAGACTCTTCATTTTCATCTACCAAATCTTTGCCAGATCTTCTAGGCGGTTCCAATTTGGTAAAGCCCTGCGCATGTCACGGAGGAGACATGAGCCAGAATTCAGGCAGTGAGAGTGGAATTGTCAGTGAAGGAGACACAGAAACCACTACCAACTCTGAAATGTGCTTGCTCAATGCAGTGGATGGGTCCCCAAGTAACCTTGAAACTGAACATCTGGACCCACAAATGGGAGACGCAGTTAATGTGTTAAAGCAAAAATTTAAAGATGAGGGGGAATGCATTAAGCTTCCAAATAGCTCTCAGTTGTCCATTTCACCAGTGGGTTGTGTAAATGGAAAAGTTGGAGATTTAAACAGTGTTACCAAACATACCCCTGATTGTTTGGGAGAAGAATTACAAGGAAAACATGATGTGTTTACATTTTATGATTACTCATACCTCCAAGGCTCAAAACTCAAATTACCAATGATAATGAAACAGTCACAAAGCGAAAAAGCACATGTGGAGGATCCCCTGCTTCGTGGTTTTTATTTTGATAAAAAATCATGCAAATCTAAACATCAGACTACAGAGTTACAACCAGATGTACCTCCCCATGAAAGGATTTTGGCAAGTGCATCTCATGAAATGGATCGCATTTCATATAAAAGTGGCAATATAGAAAAGACATTCACTGGCATGCAGAATGCCAAACAGCTCTCCCTTTTATCTCATAGTTCATCTATTGAGTCCCTTTCTCCAGGGGGTGATTTATTTGGATTGGGCATCTTTAAAAATGGCAGTGACAGCCTCCAGCGAAGTACTTCTTTAGAAAGTTGGTTGACATCCTATAAAAGCAATGAAGATCTTTTTAGCTGTCACAGCTCTGGGGATATAAGCGTGAGCAGTGGCTCAGTTGGTGAACTAAGTAAAAGAACATTAGATCTCCTGAATCGTTTGGAGAATATCCAGAGCCCCTCAGAGCAAAAGATAAAGCGAAGTGTTTCTGATATCACTCTTCAAAGCACTTCCCAAAAGATGTCTTTTACTGGCCAAATGTCATTGGACATAGCATCTTCTATCAATGAAGACTCAGCGGCATCTCTAACAGAACTTAGCAGCAGTGACGAGCTCTCTCTTTGCTCAGAAGATATTGTGTTACACAAAAACAAGATCCCGGAATCGAATGCATCATTCAGGAAGCGTCTGACTCGTTCAGTGGCTGATGAAAGCGATGTCAATGTCAGCATGATTGTTAATGTCTCTTGCACCTCTGCTTGCACTGATGATGAAGATGACAGTGACCTGCTCTCCAGCTCTACCCTTACCTTGACTGAAGAAGAGCTGTGCATCAAAGATGAGGATGACGACTCCAGTATTGCAACAGATGATGAAATTTATGAAGACTGCAACTTGATGTCAGGGCTAGACTATATAAAGAATGAATTACAGACATGGATTAGGCCAAAATTGTCTTTGACAAGAGAGAAGAAAAGGTGCAATGTCAGTGATGAGATGAAGGACAGTAAAGATGTGAGTAGCAGTGAGATGACCAATCCCTCTGATACTCTGAATATTGAGGCCCTTCTAAATGGCTCTGTAAAACATGTCTCTGAAAATAATGGAAACGGTAAGAATTCATCTCATACCCATGAGTTAGGGACAAAGGGTGAAAATAAGAAAACTATTTTCAAAGTTAACAAAGATCCATATGTGGCTGACATGGAAAACGGCAATATTGAAGGTATTCCAGAAAGGCAAAAGGACAAACTGAATGGGACTTCAAAGGTGTCAGAAAATCTTGCTTCAAATGGGAAGGAGATTTCAGAGAGTGAGCATTTTAAGTGTAAAGCACTTATGGATAGTTTAGGTGATTCAAATACTGCTGGCAAGAAATTTGTTTCCCAAGATGTTAGACATCTTCCGAAGAAATGTCCAAGTCACCACCATTTTGAAAATCAAAGCACTGCGTCTACCCCCACTGAGAAGTCATTCTCAGAACTGGCTTTAGAAACCAGGGTTAACAACAGACAAGACTCTGATGCACCAAAATCATCTGATGATGCACCGAGTATGGCTGGAAAATCTGCTGGTTGTTGCCTAGCACTTGAACAAAACGGAACAGAGGAAAATGCTTCTATCAGCGACATTTCCTGTTGCAACTGTGAGCCAGATGTTTTCCATCAAAAAGATGCCGAAGATTGTTCCGTACACAACTTTGTTAAGGAAATCATTGACATGGCTTCAACAGCCCTAAAAAGTAAATCTCAACCTGAAAACGAAGTGGCTGCTCCTACTTCATTAACTCAAATCAAGGAGAAAGTGTTGGAGCATTCTCACCGGCCCATCCAGCTGAGAAAAGGGGACTTTTATTCATACTTATCTCTGTCATCTCATGACAGTGATTGTGGGGAGGTCACCAATTACATAGAAGAGAAAAGCAGCACTCCATTGCCGCTAGACACTACCGACTCGGGCTTAGATGACAAGGAAGACATTGAATGCTTCTTTGAGGCCTGTGTTGAGGGTGACCCTGATGGAGATGAGCCTTGTTTCTCTAGTGCTCCTCCAAATGAATCTGCAGTTCCCAGCGAAGCTGCAATGCCACTACAAGTAATAGCATGTTCTTCTGAGTTTGGTGATAGTTCTCTTTTAGCTGATGATGCAGATACAGTGGCTCTTTCAAGTCCTTCCTCTCAGGAAAGAGCTGAGGCTGGAAAGGAAGTGAATGGTTTGCCCCAAACTTCCAATGGCTGTGCAGAAAACTTAGAGTTTACTCCTTCAAAGCTTGACAGTGAAAAGGAAAGTTCAGAAAAAACAGGTGAATCTGGAATGCCAGAAGAACAAAACGCTGCTTCAGCCAAATCTAAAGTTCAAGACCTCTCCTTGAAGGCAAATCAGCCAACAGACAAGGCTGCATTGCATCCCAGCCCCAAAACTTTAACCTGTGAAGAAAATCTTCTAAACCTTCATGAAGAACGACATAGAAATATGCATAGGTAGAATGTACCCCCGCCCCAAGCATGAAAATCATCTCACTGAAAGGTACGTATAGTCCTCGTGCCATATATGTATTTAAAATATTGAGTTCAGGTCAGCAAAACCATGGTAAGAGAAAAGGCTAGTCAGAATGACCAATTATGGCAGACAGTTATCTAAATAAGACATTTGGATAGAAGAAATGCTCCCAACAATGAAAGTAACTGTGAAGCAAAAGAAAAAACAAAACAAAACAAAACAAAAACAGGGAAAATTGACATTCTTAGTGACATTATCTTTATTACATCATTCTGGCAAGAATACAAAATTTGAGGAAGTAGTTGAACAATTTAAGGCCTCAAATTCTTCCACTGAGGGAGAATGAAAAGGTTATCCAAATCGCAATTATACTCCATGATCAAAATTCACGCACAGTAACAATACCCTCCACTTCAGCTTCTTGCACAGAGAGCTGTCCCTTCTCTTCAGTGCTTGGAGATGAACAATGATTAGGCTAAAGGCTGCATCTCCTGATTTGGCCCTTGCTTTTATGCTTCTGTCTAATGTAACTATCATCACATTTGCTTCCCCAGTGGAAGACTGTGCTGTCACAACTCCTAATCATGGCCATGTCTAAGGATTCAAACAGGAGGGGAAAGTTGGTTTTAAAGAAGAGGCTCTTATTTATCCACACATAGATTGAGAACAGGCGCAGAAAGCAAATGCAGAAAGAATACATGACAAGTTAATGGCGTTTTCATAAAAACAGAATTTTTGAATTTTGCCTGAAGGTGACAGGCTGATTTCCATCAAATTTTTTAAGAAAGTCATTCCGCTCTTCGTATTTAATAAGACAGCTATTGATCGATAATTCCAGGATGATGAGGTGTCTCTAAAAGTGACACAAAGATTCTGTTATTTCCCATTTCTAAGCCCCAGTGATGAATATGCTTTCTCAATCAAGTTTAAAGAAGAAAATTTGAGCTTTCAAATGTGAGAGTCATATTTCACCCAAGTATGAGGTACCTAATGCCACCTCCACCCCCCACTCCAGAAGCTTAATGCCGTCACCTAAACTCGTGCTATAGGAAATGAATTACAGAAGCAATCTACCCTAATTTGTTAACTTATTCAAATAACAGTTATTATACTTAACTATGCTAAAGATTATCTTTTTTGTGGCAGATTGTTTATTTTTTGATGAGCCTAATTACTGATTTTCTAAAAGTAATTTACATTTATTACAAATACATCTTTTAAAATGTGACAGATAAATGTTGTTCCCATAATGTATTATGAAAAAAGTTACTATTTAAAAACACATTATTTAATTTGAAAGATGAATGGCAAACATCATTATTTTTTTCCTGCAACACCTGTGCCCTAAGCTTATTAAAATGTGTGATTCTGTGTAGAGCTGCTAGAAATGGGGACTAAGGGGGGCATCTATACCATATATACCCTAAAAATAAACTCAGTATGCAAAATTGAAGAAAGGCCTCCCACTTGCTAATATAGCTCAACTAATTTTCTGTGTTTCAGACTCTATTTACAATTGGCTGCAAGTGAGAACAAAAGTAGGAGAGAGAGAAATGTATTTTCTGTGAAACATGTCCACCCTATAATCACATTCTCCATCAGTATGCAGTAAAACTGACCATTAAGGGAGAGTAACTGCAATTCCATAAGCTTCTTCAAAACAAGTTCTATTAGAACCGATTGTACTGCTGGCTCTGCCAACCTCCGCAGAAGGGCTGGTAGAGCCTGGCTGATTTTGTTTTCTGAAAGGGGATAAAGGCTTGAAAGCAACACCACTCTGAGCATGACATCATGTGACTGTGACCCTCAAGTCACCAGTCATGCTGAGATCTGGAGCTCCAGAAGCTCTGGCACCGGAGAAGCCTTTGCGATGCACTCTCCCTTTTTTGATCCTCTGGGAATTTCTTCTCTCTCTTACATAGAATTGAAATGAAATGTAAATGATGAGCAGCTCCATCTTTAGACTTGGAGGAAGTGAATGTGCTGATGGATCTCTGTAACCCTCACATTTTACAAGCAGGGACAGTGTAAAACTAGCAGCCAGCCCGCCTGCCAGTCAGCAATATTTTTTGTTAAGCCCCGTTGATGCCTGGCCTTATCTCGGGCAAAGGGAGAAACAGCCAGATTTTACTTCTGCAGAACTCACATCGCCCCCAAGTGACTTGTTATAGGCCTAGAGCTATTTAAATACCCATATTTACTGGTCCTATTCAGGATTTTTTTTTTTTTTTCAGTATCATGTGGACAAAACATCCGGATGCCTGAATTTTTTACCAGACATTAGCATTGGATAACTGAGTATAAATAGTCACATATTGTTAAAATACTATCAACCAGGACAAGTTATTTAATCTCAAAATGTTGACATGCCTTCAGTATTTAATGTCAAGAATACATAGTAAAATTGTTTGATAAATATGAGGTTTCATGTCTACAAGAGTCTAATTGTTGTCATTGTTTTTTCTACAAGTTCAGAAAAAGAAAAAGAAAAAGCTGTGCTTTTTAAAGTCATTTGAAAACCATCCATTGTGATGCTCTTTTTATCAGGACAGTAAAATTCACCAAATTCCATTTGCTGTTTTTTTTTTTCCAGAACTAAGTTTTCAGATGATGAAATGATTATAATGCCATCCAGAAGAGATATAACTTAGAATAGCAGATAGAGTTTGCATCAGTAACAAAAAATGTTTTTCAGATTTTCAAAGGTTTTTTATTTACTGTATTCCAATTAAAAACCCACTGAAACTGCTTGAGAAGTTTTAACATGATCTAGCAGTATGCATTTGCACTGATTTCCAGGCATACTGCTGTGCTTTTCACTATTTTCATTTATGTGTCATGTTTCTATAAAAATAGAGAGGTCAGTTACAGCAGATCACATCAAAGAAAAGGTAACTGGAAAGATCCAGATCTTTCTGCCTAATTTGGAGGAAGCACATAATGTATGTCTGTAGTGCCTCCTAGGACCTGCCTAAGAGATGTACTTTTCACTAATCTTTTTGCTGTATTCTGACAGTTATTTCTTCATAATCCTCATCATAAGCCTCTGATCTTGGATGAATGGTTTAACCCTAAACTTCAGGCTGGATAAATCCCATGGTATAAAAATTTAACTCATCATATGCGGCCAGTGTGTGCCTTTTCTTTTCCTTTTGGTCTGCTCTAGTGACTTGTAGTTTTGTTTTACTATGTGTATGTGTAAGAGTGTGGTGTTTTGGGGGATGGGGTGAGGAGGTGTATTTACTTACAGTGCAGATATTTCCTTTAGAACTTTTTAGCTTTATTGCCTTTCCTACTTTATTGGTCTGTAAATGTGGTAGTTGGTGGTCAGTAGATTTTAGATTTTAGGCAATTACTTGTATTTGTACATGCTCAAGTACACACATAAAAAGTTTTAAATGCTGCTGCTCAGATTTTACAAACTGAGAAATCTGTAAGAACATTTGTTTCTCATGTACACAGCACAATTCCCATTCTGTTCATTGGATTGACATTAAGTGCTTAATATTTTCCAAAGCTGGTCAACCAGGTTTAAGAAACTACCTTTGGTGATTGTGTGTGAATTTTTCACTAGACAATACAGGTATAATCTTATCAAACTTATCTTTAAAATAACTTTAATAAACCAAGGTTTTGCTGGATGTGAAGTGTCTTTAAATTATCTGGCACTTCTGAATAACTAGCCCTGCTATGCTAAATAACAAAGATGTTATTGTGCATCACCTGTCACCTATCACACACACACACACACACACACACACACACACACACAAACCCCAGATCTGTGCCTCAGCCAATTTGGCCTGCCCATTTCCAAGTGGGCCAAGTTGAAAGAATTGATTATCCAGAGAGAATTTAAATGCCAGCATTTAGTAAGACCCGATTTGCCTCACCTAAGGATTCCCTACTCTGTGGCCAGATTTCAAATGAGTCATGTCCTCAGCATTTGAACAATGCACCAGGCTTTCTTATGTTACTGCATTATTTTACTATACCAAATTTCATCCCATCTGTTTCTGTCTACCCCTGTTCTTTATCTAATTTTTCGTCTTTCCCCAACTCCCCATGGCTCCAGTCAAATGACTTTCTGTTAAGGTTTTTCTGGCTCTTAACACAAGTTGAAAGATTGTAGAAAAACAGAGAGCAAGACAAAGACAATATTTCGTTCTTGAGGGACAGTAAAACAACCTGATATGAGACGTCAGAACTCAGTTTAAGCCCATACAAGCAAAAGCCTGCTTTCTTTGAGAGCTGGTCAGGGGACTTACAATAATTGCATCCTGCATTGCCTAAACTTGATATTTAGGTGTTCCTCACATTTGACCAGTTGCTTTTAGCCATTTAGAAATAGGCAGAACGGATCGAGTTTGGAACAAATTTATATCATAGCCATGAGATGTACAAATATAATTGAATCCATCTCGTTTCCACAATGCTGTATGTACCTTAAATGAAATGCATGACTATTTGAGCTAGAAGCCCCAGTTATATCTTTTTTTAGGCTGAAACACTTCGGATAATCACAATGTTATGAATCTTTCACCACTATACAATAGTGGAATTGTTCGATATCATACATAAAATCACTGCAGGAAGGGTTAAGCCTGAGAGCCTATCAGTTCCCAGTCTGTGGAATCATTGTACATTGTAAATACTTTGCCGCATCACTTGGCATCAGCGGCCTCACATTTTCATATTGGTTTGAAGCTATTTTGATGTTCCAAACTGAGTTCACAGGCAAAAGAGTGGATGAGATCCACAGAAAAGGTCAAACTTGATGATTTTTCTTGTTTTCTTTGAAACCATATCTTTTTTAAAAAATCAATGTATTTTTCACATCTACACTGAGACTTTTTTTGTCAGTAATGTGAAGCTTGGGCTATTAAAATTATTTATATTTTATGTATCTTTTTATTTCAGAACATTAGCAAGTAGTACTACAATTGCAGCCTTCAATGGTTCCTCAAAGGGTTTGGTTTTGCTGATGAAAAATACATTTCTGAAACCTTTTCTTGTCACTTTTTTGTTTCTTGTAGATACGCCTGGCTGCAACTCAGGGGTGGCCTCATCCTCCCGCCCTGGGCTGGTCTCTGGTTCCATCACGTTTGTCACTGCCGTTTATTACATTGACTTCTCCCAAGATGAATCTTCCTTCCAAATGTGTTTTCTCCACACGAGCCTTGTGATCTGAATGTGTGCGCTGGTTCTCTTTAGGTGATCGTCTTTGAAGTTCAGCAAAGCTGCTTGTTCTCCCATGGATTCCTGTCCCAAGCTACCTCTACCAACCCTCTCTCTCCAGCTAGACTTTTCTGTTTGCCTCCTCCCCTCCCTTCTGCTCTTTAAAGTTCTGCAGTTCACCAACTGGTGGTCCATTAAATTCTCCTGTCTAGAATGACCCCCCACCAGTACTTGACCAATTTCATGTTTCAATCTGGATTTTTTAAAATGGTATGATGACTGTGTTTATTGAAAGAGTTTTACCTAAAAAGCTAACATTTGAATTGATTGCAGCATAGAGAAGAAACACTGGTCCTTCTTTCAAAATTAAGCAACTATTAAAAGCGCCATTTTATTTATTTCATTTAAAAAATAATCTATGCAGCATTTCAAGAAACAACCATATGATGTTGTATATTATAAACTGGTGACATTCTACTATTGAATTATGTACAACATTTTCATTTTTTATGCTTCTTGAGGTGGTAATGAGAAAAAAGTTTTTTAAAAAAGTGTGCCTTGCTGTATTTCTTATACCATTTATTAAAAAGCTGCTTTCACGGTAAAATTATGTTGGTTTGAAAGGAGGAAATAGCAAGGTTAAGATGTGTGAATAATTTCTGTATATATGTATAACCAAGTGCAAACATTGATGTATAATGACAGTATAAAATGCTTTCATGTTTGTGATGTCTAGTGATGTGGAAAATATAAGCCTTAAATCCATTAGATTGCATGGTAATTAAAATTGGCATAATAAACACAGATTATTGGGGGAAAAGGAAAATTAGTGATCTCTTCTACTATGTTCTTTACCAAATTGTTGCATCTGGTTCTGAAAAAGCATAGCATGTAGCAGCTTCCAAACATATTCATATTGCTTAAGAGGCTTAACATTACCTAAACTAGAGACTAGACATAAAGCCTTCAGTTTTCAAAATCTTTCTGGTCACTATAAGGATCTTGGAACAGCAAATGATTACATGTCAGTTCCCCTAAACCAATAAAAATTTATACTAGATTTTTTATTTCTACTTATCATTAATGATTTGGTGTTGGATTTCAGGATACCTCGTATGTCTTAATTTATTTTAAATATTTATTTTGAATGAGTTTGATAGAAAACTGGTAGAAAAGTATAGAAAATTTGACTATTATTTATAGATTTCAGGTATATTTATATGTGTAAAAGACATTGACAAAGATATAGTCCATCTGGCCTTTACTGACTCCTGTTAAATGCAGTTTTAAATTTATATCATAACACCTACTTAAGTGCCTGACACAGTAGGTATTCAATAAAAATTTACTGAATTAAAGGATTAAATTAGGTGACATAGTGACATCTGTCCCTTTATTTTGACACTAAAACATGGACACAACTAGAAAAGGGTACAGTGCAATATAGAATCACAATAGATAATATGTATCAAATTTCAAAAACGTAAAGGATGTTGTGGGTTCACGTAGTCACAGGAATGACAATCATTTATTTAACAGATAGTTCAGAAACCCTTTTTGTCTGCAACGCACTATTCTAGATCCAGAAGATGCAATGTGGAACAAACAGACAAAGCCCTGCCCGCAGAAGGCTCTCCTACATTAGGGACAAGTGAACATACAAATGACATGAAGTATTTGTTGCAGAGCTGAGGAAGAGAGCAAATGTAGTGATAGAGGCGCAATGAGAGAAGCAGCAGTGGGGACAAGGAGGAAAAAAAAAGGGCTTGGAGAGAGTGGAAAGTTAGTGGAATATGCATGAAACTTTATTGCAGGGGTAATAGGAGAAAAATTAACTTAGGAGGACTTAATGAAAGGTCTTTTAAAACGGTAACTTGGAGCTTTTGTATGTAAAATGCTAGGTAATAAGGACACTTTGTAGAGGCTGTTTTGCACTTGATTTTATTTATCATTAGTGCCACACCAAGAATATTTAAACGATGCTTATCTGTAATTCTACCACTCTAATAACTATTTGTATTTTTATGCCCCTTCTAATCTTTTTCATACATATTTCTAAATGGATACATTATTTTAGGCTTTTTAATAGGTAGTAATTTGTTCTAAAGGGGTTTTAGCCAGACATCTAGTTGCAGTGTTCAAGAAGATTTAGGGGAAAGACATTAGAGATAATTGTCTAGTTAGGGGGCAGCTGGAGAATATAAGCTAAGTTTGCCATAACAGAGTACACAAGTATAGTGGCCCAGGATGTAGAGAAAGAACAAATCCTAGAGTCTTTGAAATTCCTAGGGGCATTCTAGACCTCTGTTGGGATGTGGTATTATTTTACATACTGAGACAACGTAAATTTTCTTTGGGTAGTAACTAATGTCAAGTCTACATCTACTGGTAAAATATTCAAAGAACAAACTGACAGTGATGTTACTTGTTACATGCTCATGGAAGACTGTGCAGTATTGAAAGTATTTGTTAATTATCTGCTTAGTATTAACACTAAATTTGTAGAATAACTTTCAGGTTTGTTGAACAATGCCTTTTCAGGTTGGAAGAGGAAAAATAGCCTCAATCTCCCACCCCATGTAGGCACTACCTCCCCAATTACCCTTAGAAAATGATCACACCAACTCTGCCTACACACTTCCAGCGATAGTGGTTCATTGTCTGTTAAAGCAAACTGTTCCACTGTTGGGCATATCTCTTTGTGAGAAAGTTCTTTCTTAGGTTGCTAAAATCTGCCTAGTACCCCACTACCCTACATTTAATTTTGCTCACTGGTCCTAGTTCTGTCTTATGGAGCAGCCCAGAGTATCTTTTCTCCCTCTTTCTCATGGCAACCTTGGAGATAATCGAGGCCAGCTACTCATCATCTCCCAACCACTATTCCCTCAACTGCACTTCATATGTCATGGTTTTCAGATCCATTCCAACCTGACTGAATGTTAACAGACAGAATTCTTGAAATTAAGGAACTGTCTTCATCATCATACATGTAGAAAAGAATCTGAATATTTAAGTGCTAAGTTTTCTCTAGAAATATATTTAAGATATGTTTATTCTATTATTGTAAATTTCAACCAATAAATAAATAAGAATCCATGACTTCCTTCAGTGGCCCAGTCCAGTGCCTAAGTTATCTTGAATCTTTTCCTTATATCAAATACAAACCAAACCTGTTTCCTTATAAAGTAGGGCACTCCCTCCGTTTATTCATTTATTCAACCATTCAGTGAACATTTATTAAATGGCTACCTATGTGAGGCACTATGTTTGGCATTAGGTATATAAAGGCAACTAACACATGATATCTGTCTCCAAAGGTTTACAGTTTTTCTTCTGAAAGTGCCTTTTGCGTCCTTGAATAGAGTGATTATGACTTTTCTCTAAATTAAATGATGACCTCATTTACTTTGTTTCTGATGAAGTTTCTCTACATTTAAGAAAATCTAGTGAGCAAAACAGTATATAAAATCATCTAGATCTGACTACCAGAAAAAGTAAAGTGGTTTTAATTACAGAAGGAAAAATATTTTTTAGATTTCTGGTCACTAAATAAATATGCATTTTATACAACAACAGAGCAATCTAAATTTAGGGCTTCCGGAAACCTGAGTTTGATGATTTTGTTGTGTTTGGTTCATCCGGACTAGGTTTTACCCATTCTATAATTCCTAGGAACAAACTAGATGAAAATATCAAACAATGAAATGATCCAGGTTTTTCTTATAAGTCAATTTGCTTTAGCTTCTAAAAGAAGTTGAAAATTTTTAGAATTTTAAAGAAAAACTAACTTTTCAAATGTCATATAATTCTTATATTTTAAATATAAATTGAACCAACTAAATTTACTGCTATATTTTTTCTACATTTTCTTTTTTCAGTTTTCATTTTGAAAAACTTCAGACCTATGTAAAAGTCGAGAGTAGAACAAAGATACTTGGTACTCATCACTCAGGTTCATTTATTGTTAATATTTCACCATACTTACTTCATCTCTCTGTATACACACACTTTTTTTGTATGATTAAATCATTTGAAATTAAATTGTAGAGTATGATACTTCATCTGCAAATATTTCAGCATGTATTAACTGAGAACATGGGCATTCTTCTACAAGTCTACAATACCATCTTCCCACTCTAGAAATGTAACATTGATTGGGCATGGTGGCTCACGCCTGTAATCCCAGCACTTTGGGAGGCCAAGGCATGTGGATCACCTGAGGTCAGGAGTTGGAGATCAGCCTGGCCAACATGGTGAAACTCCGTCTCTATTAAAAATACAAAAATTAGCCAGGCATGGTAGCTGTAATCCCAGCTACTTGGGAGGCTGAGGCAGGAGAATCGCTTGAAGCCGAGAGGCAGAGGTTGCAGTGAGCTGAGATTGCACCACTGCACTCCAGCCTGGCCAAGAAGAGTGAAATTTTATCTCAAAAAAAAATGTAATATTAATACAATAATATCTGATAGTTTATATTCATATTTCTCTAAATACCCAAATTATGTCCTCTTCCAGTTGTTTTTGTTTTAATCCAGGATGCAGACAAAGATCACATACTGCTTTTAGTTTCCAAGTCTTTTTTGGTTTTTAAATCTTGAAGAGTTTCCCTGTGCTTTTATTCTGTTTTCCTTTGGGCTTTTGTAACATTGACAGTTCTGAAGAGTCCAGGCCAGTTTTGCAGAATGATCGACAATCTTGATGGGTCTAGTTGTTTTCTCATTATTAAACTCAGGGTAAACTTTTTTTGTCAAGTAAATACACAGGTGACTTTGCATTCAAAGCCACTCTTTAATGAAGATTGATTGAATAACTGACATTCCTGATATGTTTTAAAGTTCACAACTTACTCTTTCAGCCCATGCTTCATCCATCTAAGGCAAGGGTCAACAAACTGTGGCACATGGGCCAAATTCAGCCCACTGCCTGTTCTGGTTTGACCTGTTAGCTTCGAACAATTTTTACATTTTTAAGTAGTTAAAAAAACAAAAGAATACTTCATGACATGTGAAAATCCTATGAAATTTAAATGTTGGTGTCCATGTATAAAGTTTTATTAGAACACATCCACGCACATGTGTTTCCATATTGTCCATGGATGCTTTGACACTATACAAAGTTATGTAGTTGCAACAAAAGCCATATGGCCTGCAAAACCTAGAACATTTACTATCTGGATTATTACAGAAAGTTGTGTGATCCCTGGTCTATGATATTCTAAATTATGACACATTTTCTTAGGATAGATTTCCATTTGCAAATTCAATGTAATACATAAACGCCTGCAATAGTTGTGGGTTTTTTTCTTTTTACTGCCTAGATTTTATTGCATTCTTAACTTGTTTCATATTACCTTAAAAAATAAAGTGCACTTAAAGATTATTTCACATCCACAGTTTGTTTAAGGATTTAAATTTACTTCACTATTACTGCCTGGCTGTGATTGATTTAGAGGGTTAGTCAATTACAGACTAAATAATTAGTTCAATAAAAACCATCAGAAAAATTGACACAACTTAAACTCACTTCCATGCACCAATAAACTGGAATTCTTTCTTTAAATGTTTTTCTAAAGCAGTCCAAGGAATTAAATTCAGGCCATTTCACAGTCATTTTTTTTCAAATTCATTTTTCAACTCGAAGGCAAAACCATGATCAAAATATTGTATACAGTATACCTTCACTTACCAACTGCTGAATTTACCAAGGAATTAAGTGTTTGTGGCCATAGGTGGACACTCTAATTAAAAAGAAGATGTTCAAAAAGAATAGTCCTTTTCTTTCTTAAATTCACCTTTGATAGCACTGCCACCTTCTAATGCCACATGTCTGGGAAGGGAACATTCAAGGAAACCTTTTAGCCACTTCTTTTTAAAAGCAACCACATACCTTCTATACAACAATGGCCCTTTAGTTTGAGAGTTGCCACATACTTTCATTTCCAGAGTAAAATAATAGAATGACGTGGGTGGGTCAGGCCCACACAGTATGGTTTCTTGGGCAAAGGCATTTTGGCCAATGCCATAAGACCATTCTGGCCCTTGATTAATGGGTTCTCACCAAAGCAGAAATGCAGAGCTTATTTGTCCTTGCATTTTGAGGTAAATCATCGACTGCATAAAGCAACTTTTTTGTCTCTTTTTCGTTGCAACATGCAGGACTTGGAATGTGTTCATATGTGTAAGACTGTCTTCGTCTGCCCAGACTGCTTGGACTGTGTTGTTTATAAACAGCAGAATTTATTGCTGAAAGTTCTGGAGACTTGGAAGTTCAAGATCAAGGTGCCAGCAGATTCAGTGTCTGAGGAGGGCTCATTCTTTGTTTCACTGATGCACCTTACTGCATCCTCATCTGGTGGAAGGGGCAATGAACGAGCTCCCTTGGGCCCCTTTTATAAAAACACTAATCCCATTCAGGAAGACTTCACAACTTAATCACCTCCCAAAGACTCCATCTCTTAATACGATCACATTGGGGATTAGGTTTCAACATACCAATTTTGGGGGTACACAAATATTGAGATAATAGTGAGACACTTCCAAGCTTTTGCCAAGCATTAGTAAATAATTTCCAGTGGAATACTCTGCCCCCTTCTCTCCTACTCAAGCAGAGTATCTTAATGCAGCAGATTGGAGTGACATTACTCTAAGCGTAACTTCGAAGCCAATCTAATTCATACTCAAAAAAGTATTCCAAAATTTTGGTATTCTATTATTGGTTACGAACCTCTTGTGACATCATATTTAAGAACCACTGCTATTGAGGCGTGCATTCTCTTGCTTGAAATGAGGTGCCCCTAAATCTGGGAGAGGGCTCCCAAAGAACAAGAGAATCAACTGCATTGTGCGTTTATGTGCCGCCCCAGATAATCCACAGGCACAAAGGACTTGAGCTTCCCAGTGTGTTCTTCAGAAAAAAAGGAATTCAAAAAGCAAATGTAAAATGCAACAGAACTTGGCCTCAAAGTGATGTTGGAAAAATAGCCAGTCCTGATGATGTGGTCGAGGTAACTTGTTTACTACAGAGTCATATGATAATGGAACATCAAGGTTTTCCAGATATACCCAAAGCCTTTTGTGTCTATATCTTGTAAACTGTCATGTTCATCAACATTTTAGACTGTACCATTGCTCTTTCTCCCTTCTTTAGTCATTTTATATGGGGAAGTTTGACTAGGATCACCAGATGTAGATTTGGTAATTTTTCCAGACCATGAAGATATGTGATCATGGATTTTATTAATTTAACACAAATGCATAAAAATATGATGTAATGAGAAACAATCCTGAAATTATTAAAACATTTCTTTGTCCTTACTTAAACGTAACCTGCCATTTTAAAAGACACCTAACTCTATAAACAATGGGCCATTACAAATATTATTCCGTGAAGTGTATTCAAGGACTTAAAATGATTGAAGGAATTAGGAACATAAAAATGCATAAGATCCTCTTTTAAATCCCAATATTCCCTAACCACTGGTTTATAAAAAATACTCTAAGGTTTATAGAATTAGTTTGGTTCTATTAGTTGATCAAGTTACTTACACTAAGTCAGCAATTTAAAACAAATAATTCCCTCTCTCTGTGTGTGTGTGTGTTTGCTTGCAAATATGTTTCATTTATTTTAAAGTGTCTTTTTATATAGAAAGCCAAGTTGGTGAAATTTATCTTGTCATTAAAATCATGTGAAAATCAAATCATTCTTCATATTTGTGCTCTTATCCCTGCAGATCTCAAATAACTAATGATGCTTATGGCAAGGTTTTATAAAGTGAAAACTCCTTAACTTTTCAGGAAACAATTCTATTTTTACATATATACTATTTGCCTTTTTCCTAAACACTTCTATCAGTGTTCTAAGTTCCAAATATTCTTTTCTAATTTACCAATGATGTCTTCCCATGCAAAGTATATTTTAAAATATTTTTTAGTAAGTTAAATTACTAATCATTTACAGGTTGAGGCATTTTCTAAAGGAATGAAATAATGTTCTAGTGAGTAAAGAGTTTTTTAAAAAAGACAAAAGAGATTCTGTTTGATTCAGAATGACTGAACAACAGACAATTCGTACCAACCTTAGGGTGTGAGTATTTAACTCATTGGTGACTTACTGGCAACTCAAACATTTTTAAACAAAATTTAATCCTTGATGGTTCAGCTTCACCATATGATTACCAATTATTGTTTAGTGTTGTAGATGAGTAAATTATAGGAAATCAGGCTAAATAAGTAAACACCCTCTGGATATTATTTTTTAAATCAATCTAATAAATCATGATCGCTTGAGGGCTTGCTATATGCCAAGCACTGTACTAAGCGCTTTACATACTCAATTTAATCTTCACAATACTCTATGATTACTGCTATCCATTCTATATAATACGGAAATTATCTCATTTGCAATCGTGATAAATAAAGATTTACAGTAGTCCTCCCTTATCCACAGTCTCTTTTTGCATGCAGTTTCGGTTATCTGCAGTCCCAAAATATTAAATGGGAAATTCCAGAAATAAACAATTTATAAATTTTAAATTGCATACAGTTCTGAGTTGCTTAATGACATCTCCTGCAGTCCCTCCCTGTCCTGTCTGGAGATGAATCCTCTCTCTGTCCAGTGTCTTCACACTATAGGTGCTGCCCATCATTAGTCACCCAGTAGCATCTTGGTTATCAGAGCGACTGTCTTGATATCACAGTGCTTGAGTTCAAGTAACCCTTGAACCTAAAATGCAAGAGTAGTGATGCTGGCAATTCAGATATGCCACGGAGAAGCTGTAAAGTACTTCCTTTAAACAAAAAGATGGAAGTTCTCAATAAGGAAAGAAAACAAATAGTGTGTCTAGGTTGCTGCAATCTATGGTAAGAGCAAATCTTCTATCATGAAATTGTGAAGGAAGAAAAAGAAATCCATGCTAGTTTTGCTGTTACAAACTGTGAAAGTTACAGCCACACTGTATAATAACTTTTATTACAGTATAGTGTTGTAATTGTTCTATTTTATTATTGTTGTTAATCTCTGTGTCTAATTTGCAAATTAAACCTTATCATAGGTATGTATGTGTAGGGAAAAACATGGTTTAGATATAGGATTTCATATTATCCCAGATTTCAGGCATCCATTGGGAGTCTTGGAATGTATCCTTCGAAAATAAGGGAGGACTTAGTATAGTGAATGGTGTTCATTTAATATCCATATATACCTTGCTAAATTTCCTGCCTATATTAAATGCTTATTAAATATATAATTCATGCCAAAATGAAGAAAGGACTTTCATTTTAAAAAGTATTTCTTATACAAATTCTATAGGAAGAAGTGATAGCTAAATGAGCGCTTGAAAAAGGCCAAAGAAAATTGTATACTGTATATAATTATGCCTCATTATGACCTGTGCACATTTTCCAGAAAAGTTAGGCATTAAAAACACACACAACAGGAACACCTTAAAGGTCAGAGGCTGATGAAAGAAAAATGCAATAGTTAATTATGAAGAATGAGATTAATGTTCTAGTATGAACATACATTTTTATCATTACATTTTGCTCAAGAAATACTTTAAAACATGCAACTTCTCATTGTGTATTTTGTTTAATATCTGAGGTGGTAGAGAGAGAGAATTCTGTTTCAATTTAGTGAAATAAAAATGTGGGTTTTGCTATATTCCTAGCACCCTTTATGCGATTCTTCTTTACAGGAGCCTTCACCACTCTCTTCCCAAAGATATTCTGGCTTTAAGAGTAAATACTAAAGTCTCAGTGCGCAAAAAGTTTAATTCAAAATTTCTCATTATTTTCAAGAGCTGCTTTCCTAAGATACCACAGTTTGTGCATCATATTTGATAGATGCACCACTGGCAGGACACCTGCTATAAACATTTAAAATAACAAATGACAATTGTTCTTTATAGTTTAAAAATTATTTTAGATTTATAAAATATTGCAAAACCAAAAATAGTACACTTTAACCACATTCACCTTTTGTTAATATTTCACCCCATTTGCTTTATCATTTATGAACTCTATCTATCTACCTGTCTGTCTATGTATCTGTCTCTCTATCAATCAATCTATGTATTTATCTGGTTTTTACTTTTCTGAGCCATTTGAAGGTAAGTTGCATACATCATGGCTTTTTATCCCTAAATGTTTCATTGTATATATCCTAATGCATATATAGTTATATTCTCTTATATAACCATAGTACAGTTATCAACTTTATACATTTCGATTGATGCATTATTTCTATTGAATCCTTTCACATTTCAATTTTGTGAGTTTTGCCAATGATATCTTTTGTAGCATCCCCCCCTTCAGTACATGATTTGGTTATTAAATTTAGGTGTCACATCTCTTTAGCCTCCTTTAATCTGGAACAATTTGTCCAGCTCTTCTTTGTCTTGTTATGACATCGACAATTTTGAAGAATAGACTCCTCCCGGCCCCGCCACTTTTTGACTAGATTTTTCTCAGTTTTTGTTTGCCATTTCCTTGGGATGAGATTGAATTTATGGATTCTCAGCAGAAATGTTGCATGGGTGGTGGTCTCTCCTCAGAGTATCATATCTGGAGAAATGCAATGTCCATCTGTCCCCCATACATTATGTTAATTTTGATCATTTTGTGGAGAGAAGCTCTAAAACCATGCAAGTATCCTGCCCTCTTCAAGTTTTCTCCTATATTTAGCATCAATGGGTAATTCTTGTCTAATTAATTTTTATCAAGATGGTTGTGAAATTTTTTCCAACTCTAGTACTCTGTTCACATTTATCACTTGGCCCTTTGTATTCCCCAGTGAAATCCCTCCCTTCACTCCTACATATTTACCTCTTTATCATAGACAGAAATTTATGAATTCCTTTTCTCCAATTATTTATAATTTATTACTTAAATTATTTTGGGCTCAAGTTGTCCCAGGTTTGGCCAGTGGGAGCCTCTTCAATCTGGGTCTTGTATCCTTGTGATCTCTTTTAAACAATTTATTAATGTCTTACAAAGTGCTCTGGTCTTGCACCTAAGTGTCCCAACTCTTGAATCAGCCATGTCTCTGAGGATCCCTGGTTCTTTTTAATAGGGATTGGCGTTAGAGGCCAAGATTTTAGTGTTAGATGTGTTTATTGCTACTAGGGTATCTTTGCTTCTTGATGCTTTCAGCCAACAAGGTTAGGAAATATGTGAACGTCTATACACATTAATGTAAACATATATACAATTTTATATGCACAAAGGCATATTCATACACACATATAAATGTGTATACACACATATACTTACTTTAGAAATCAAGAACTCACATCAATGTCTCCAATTTTAGTCCATTTTCACAGGAATCTTTCTTTACTTCCCTGATTCCATATTTGTATTTCCCTTCTTTAAGAACCCTTGATAACATTACATCAACATATATACCCATTTGCTAAATAGCATGATACATTTAAATTGTGTCAGAATTGCTTAAAAACCATTATAACCAACCTATTTAAAATAGTTCAGGATTTATTTACAATTATCCCATCTCCCACCCTCCCTTTCCCAAATACTCAGTGCTATTCAATACTAGGGGTGTGTGGTTAAATACTGTGTTCCAAAGTTCATAAGCTACTTGGATTGGTTTCTTTCTCCCCTTCCCTCCCCTTCCCTTCCCTTCCCTTCCCTTCCCTTCCCTTCCCTTCCTCCTTCCTTCCTTCCTTCCTTCCTTCCTTCCTTCTCTCTTCCTTTCTTCTGTCATTTCTTTATTCGCTTCAATATAATTATGGCATTCATTTAAAATAATTAAAGTTAAGTCCATTTGTTTCAGTTTCCTTTCAGTTTAGGTTATTTTTTTCTTCCCTCCCATTCTTATTGACCTAATTTTATTTTCTGAACTTGTAGAATGCTGATATGAATTGAATATATGTCCCCTCCAAATCTTATGTTGAAATGTGACCTCCAATGTTGGAGGTGGGCTGGGGTGAATCCCTCATGAATGGCTTGGTGCTCTCCCAGCAGTAATCTCACTCTGATAGTTCACATGATATCTAGTTGTTAAAAAGAGCAGTGGCTCATGCTTGTAATCTTGGCACTTTTGGAAGCCAAGGTGGGAGGATTGCTGGAGCCCAGGAGTTCAAGACCAGCATAGGTAATGCTGTAAGACCTTGTCTCTACAAAAAATTAAAAAATAAAAAATTAGACACTGGGTGTGGTGGCACATGCCTGTGGTCCTAGCGATTTGGGAGGCTGAAGGGGGAGGATTGCTTCAGCCTAGGAAGTTAAGGCTGCAGTGATCACACTACTGTACTCCAGCCTGGGCAACAGAGTGAGATCCTGTTGAAAGAAAGGAAAAAATGAAGAAAGAGAAGAAAGAAAGAAGGAAGGAAGGAAGGAAGGAAGGAAGGAAGGAA
>NW_012115178.1:5160061-5161850 GCF_000951035.1 Colobus angolensis palliatus
GAAGGAAGGAAGGAAGGAAGGAAGACAGGCAGGCATCTCCCTTGCCCCCTCTTTTGCCATGGGACACACCTGCTCCCACCTTGCCTACTGCCATGAGTGAAAGCTTCCTCCCCGGAAGTGGATACTGGAGCCATACTTCTTGTGCAGCCAGCAGAACGGTGAGTCAAATCTCTTTTATTTATAAATTACCTAGCCTCAGGGTAATTCCTTCATAGCAACACAAATGGACTAACACACGTGCTTTCCAACTTAAAACTATACAAAAAACTGTACTCAAACAACCAACACCGCCTTCACTATCTCTTCCATCCCATTTCCCCCCAGCCCTTGTAAATACACAAATTCATTGTCTTCTGGCTGATTCTTCTTCTGTTTCTTTCGGTAATAATAAGGAGATATATGTGTTTTTGTATTTTTCCTTCTTTCTAGCCTCAAAAGTATCATACTAAATGCATTTTTTGTCTTTGAGTTTAAAATGTAATATCCTCTGGAAATCACTCCACATTAGTTCATTGATGTCTTTCTTTTATAAACATATGACACACACTGATACCATAATCTTTTTGAGGTTCTTAAAAGAAATACAAAAGGAGACTGCATTTCATTCCATGCCTGTATTATGTGAAAGGATTAATGACATGAGAAAAATTTTTCAAGAAATATGTTGGCATAAATGACCATATCTGCTGTGTTCATTGTCTAAGAGCAACTGTGCTTTAAGTACATCTTTTCATGCTTCTCTTTGAATTTCCTCTGGCAGTTACCCCTATTCTCCTGTCCCTTAACTACATTTGATGCCCCCTGACCTCTACCAGCAACTGGCAACTTTCGCCAGACCAGTGCAGTGTGTATGCACTGTTGAGAGAAAGTTTTGGATGGTAGCAGATATTTAAGCATGGGCTTGCACACTGCATAAAGACTCCTAGCTGGAGAGGCCAGTCAGGATGAAATCCATCCAATATTCTTCTGGCCAAGTCATACCGGCTCACATATGGAAAAATGTCTACCAAGAAGAAGGGATGCATTTCTTAATTTTCAAAAAGACACTGTAAAGTCTACTAGCAACCCTGTCCTCAACCCTCCTTCCCTGTAGAGTTACCATCACATCTCTCCACCCTACACAATCAGACTTCTCAGAGTTTCATCTTAGTCATATCCCTCCCATTCATTCTTCCTCTGCAGTCTTATTTCTGTCCCCTTCCCTCTACTGTAACTGCTCAACCACAATGCCTCAGGAAATCTTAATCCTACCCAACACAAAGAAGCTTCTGGTGCTTGAACCCTTTCTTGAGAGTCATTTTTCTCTTGTTTTCCGAATCCTAAAATTCTATTTTCCCTCCTTCATTTTGACACGTGTCTCCTTCCTTATCTACTAGATGTCTTCCTCCCAGTTTCCTTCTTAGCCTTCCTCTCTTTCCACTCTGTAGTTCCTATCTGAGTTATTTCTGTATTCCTATAATATCACCTCACCTCGAGGTGTAAAATTCTAGCATTTCATCTCTAAACTTGACTTTTCTCAGGTCTAGGTCCATCTTTCCACTTGGTGGTTTCCTTAGGACTTCGTATTTTAAAATCAAACATGATTTTCTACTCTTACATATAACATTTCCTATCTCAGATAATGGCATTCACATTTTCCTAATTGTTCAAGATTCAAACTCTGGGATATCTCTGATCTTTGAAGAAGATCAGAGACCCACAAATAATAATTCTTCTTCTTCTTCTTCTTCTTCTTCTTCTTCTTCTTCTTCTTCTTCTTCTTCTTCTTCTTCTTCTTCTTCTTCTTCTT
>NW_012115178.1:5161950-5168792 GCF_000951035.1 Colobus angolensis palliatus
CTCTTCTCTCTCTCTCTCTCTCTTTCTCTCTCTCTCTCTCTCTCTCTCACTTTAAATCCCCTAATGTGACTAGAAAGATCCTGGTTGAAGCTCTTCCCCACATTTTGAAACTCTTTTAAATACTTTTCATTTCCATTCCCACTCTGATGACAAGACTCCTATGATTTTTACATGGTGGCTATAACTTCCTGATTCTGGCTGGGTGTGGTGGCTCATGACTGTAATCCTAGCACTTTGGGAGGCCAAGGTGGAAGGATCACTTGAGCCCAGGAGTTTGAGACCAGCTTGAGTGACACAGTGAGAACCTGTCTCTGAGAAAGAGAGAGAGAGAAATAAATAAATATATATTTCCTATATATATATAATTAGGAAATATAGACAGATGATAGATAGATAGATAGATAGATAGATAGATAGATAGATAGATAGATAGATATCCCAATTCCCTTTTCATTTGTGGGTCGCTGACAGTGAATATCTAAATTTGTCCCCTGCTAGAGCTGTGAACAATGCTGGTGAAACATAAGTCTTAAAGGCAAATTTCCAGCTTGGGGAGACACAATTAAGTCGTGGATCAATTGGAGAATGATTCTAGGCCAGTGGTTCTCAGTCTTTAGTGTGTAGAAGACTCAAGTGAGTTGCTTGCAAAAAGGCAGATTCCCAGTCTACCTTGATTCTAATTCAGTAGACCTAGCATAGAGCCTAGGAATCTACAGAACAAATACCCCAAGTTATTCTTTTCTAGGTGTAACACTGACTACACTTTCAGACAGTCCTCCAGGGAGTGCCTGCTCTAGTATCCAATCTATGTTGAAGAAATATTTTTTCATATGCATCTAGACACTGCCTGCTTCCAAAGGTGATGTGTGATGTGAGGCAGCTTACAATAAAAATCTTGGTTAAGTGGGAAACCATTAATATAATGAAAGACACAAGCCAATAAATAAAAGTAGTGAAGGAATAATTATATGAAAATTCAGACAGAGAACAAATACTGAAACTGAGCATAAAATTTTACTTTGAGCTTCCTACCCGTTAAAGTAAAGAAAAAGAATGACCAATGGGAGTACTCTTTGTCTAATAAAAGGAGTAACTTTCTCTTGCACCTGAACTTTGTGAGGAATGCACCATATATGTCTTGCTTTAAGGGTCATTGAATGACATGATGAATACTATAATTTAAATCCTTTTTCAAAAAAGTCCACATAGAGCTACTTTGTAGAATAAGCTTATGTGAGAACTTAAGGCATAATATGGTTGCATTTTGGAGAATCTTAAAGATGAGTAATTGGTGGCCCCCTTAGCTTCAGCTACACTTTTGACAGGAGATTAATAATAGACAATTCAAAACTGAGATTACTATCCATTTCTACTCACAGATAGCCCACATTGCTGACTGAAAAAAGATCTGAAGTGAAGATGACAAGGGTGTTTCCTTGTGAAAATAAATGGACTTATCTGATATTTTTATTGTAATGGAAGGTCACCTCACCTCTGTATAATAGTGAGCCAAGTGAGCACTTTCAAAGGGATGAAGTGCAGTGCTCACAAAACACTTTGGGGTCTGCACAAATTGTTGATGCAAATGCCATAACTCTGTACCATAAGGCACAAAAGAGTTGACCTGTCTTGAAAGCTTTTGAGGATAAGCAGTACCAAAGGTCTGTCTTGACTAGAGAAGATCCTTAACATGACTCCTGTAAAATGCAACTGCATCGCAAGGGTTAACCAAGTAAATCACCAACTGGGGTTCTTAGGAACTAACTATGGCTATCAGTTGAGCAGAATAATTTGATATTATCCATCTGGACATCAAAGTGTGTCTGCCAAAATTAATTATTTCAGTTTTAGAAAAATTAATATTTAGCAGCTTTTCCTGATATACTTTGGCCAATGGGTTGAACTGCTTGTCAGAGCCACTTCTGTGATCATGTAGGAAGGCATGTCATCAACACATGAGAGGTACTTGTCACACTGTGGCTAGGTCGTCTAAAGACAAACAACTTATTCAGTTATAAAATTGAAAGGAGGGCACTTGGGATCCAGTCCTGTTTTATGCCATTTAAGACAGACATTTCATCTCTCAGAAAGAAGGTTATCCATGTTAATTTGTGCCATATTGCCAACAGTAATGGCTTTGAGAGAGAATTATAAGGCTGGAATCTATGTTGAGATCATACACTTAGGCCTCTTTATAGATTCAATGACCAATGATGGATCAATAATTCCATGAAAAGTCTGAAAGTGCTCCTAACTGATTGAGAGACTGCATTTTATCCTCAGACATGTATGCTGCATGCTGATTTCTTACCTCTCTCCCAACTGTCCACAACCTGTTTCCTAATCTGTCCTCAGGCTTCTTCTTTATACTCTCTTATATTATATTTAGGTTTGCATACATCTTATGGCTTGAATTAGCTTTCATTTTATTAGATTCTCCAACGCTTTCACAGTCATTCTATAAATATAAGCCTTCTCTAAATGTTTGCTTGATGAAAGAATGAATGACTGGTAGATGGATGAATACATGGATAAATATTTCCTTCTTTTGGTCATGATTAAATATAAAGTTTCTAACCAAACAATTTGGAAGCACAGAAGAGAGAGACAAAAATTCAAAGAACGTGATGAATGTGATCTGTGTCCTTCAGCTCAAGAAGTTGTTTTGGCTTTCTCTCAAGGAAATTTGGAATCATATCACTTGAGACTTTCAAGGTATGGATTGTTGAAAATGGTTCAGCTCTATTGGCACTTGCCATGGAAATACAGGCCTTGTCACTTTGGCCAAGCCATTGCAATGTCCCAGTTGGATTCCTCTAATGTCCTTTTCCTGAGAAAAATACAAAGAACACCTAGATGGTCTGAATAATGAAATCTATAAATTCATTAATTTTCTCGTTTCTGTTCTGGCTCCCATATGTATACCAAGGGGTTGTATCTGGCCTCCAAAAAGCTTTCAGTTGATTGATAATATATTTGAATTTAGATACCAGCTATTTTTCAGTGCATTATGCATCCAAGTCTATGATTCCTTATGTTTTTTTGCCTCATGGCATACATAAGAGATGGTGTCATACTCTGGGGTAAATGGAGGAAGCTGCTTGTGGTGACTGGCCTTTGTGGTCCCTCCTGGGGTCTCAACATGGGCCTAAGAAGGTCCAACCTCAGCACAACAGTAACACTGCATTCTGGTGTCCCACTTAACTAAGTTTGGGAGGCTTTGGTCTGTGATATACAAAATCAAAATTTTGGTAGAAAGTGGTTATCAGTTCCAGTTTTTCATGTCCAAAAATTAGATTTAATTACTAAACATTCAGAACAGAGATTGTTAATGTTTAAAGATTTCTAGAGGCTGTTGTTATACTATCTCTGTTGAGAGACTGTCCTGCTGTGGGAACATCATTTGTGTATAAAAGTCCTTATGTTGCCCAACTTGCTCTCCACTATCTCTAGTCAGCACTTTTATCTTCTCATAAATTAAAGTCAACATTCTCAGAAAAACTATCCTTTGAAGCTTTGAGCTGGTCACTTGTCAGTCTCTTTTCACGTAAATGAGGCCGATTCTTTCTATCATTTATTTCAGGGCTGGTTTCTTATTTGCTAAATATTTCATTTTATTTTATCTACCCTTCTTTTATTTTTTGGTTCTATAAATTCACTGTGATTTATTCGCATATTTTAAAAAATACAGAAATCAAAGTTTGACAAATGATGTTATAAAACTCTATCACTGTGTATGTATATATGGGCTTCTTCAAGTCTCACTGTGGTCCACAGTAAGTCTTGTGTATTTTCCCGTTATAAGCCGAGTCAATTGATATTAGTTACAATTATCAACAGACGGATGAGAAAAGCCTGTGAAAAAGGGCCTGAAATAATAAAACTATCAATACTAATATTGATCACAGCTGTTATTAAATTAATAGTGCTGAACAAATATTATTTCATTTGATTCTCATAGCAACCTAACAGGTAGATGCATTACATTTCCATTTTATAGATGAGGAAGCTGGGGCTCAGGAACATTTAGGAACTTGTCTAAGGTCAGTCTTGGATTTAAGCAGATTAATTCTCTGACCACTGCCCCTTACTGTTTTCAAGAACTGTAGTTCAGAATAACGATAGTCACGCTGCCTTGCATTGTGTACCTTACTCTGGTTCTTTCTGTAGTTACCGTACTGTGGATGTCAGTTTGCTTTATTTTACTTTTATTTCTTCATTTTTTATCTGTGTGGGTAACATAGTAGGTGTATATATTTATGGGGTACATGAAATATTTTGATACAGGCATGTAATACGTAATAATAACATCAGGGTAAATGGGGTATCCATCACTTCAAGCATTTATCCTGTGTTTGTGTTACAAACAATACAATTATATTCGTTTTGTAATTTTTAAATGTATGATAAATTATTGTTGCCAGTAGTCACCCTGTTGTGCTATCAAATACTAGACCACATTCATTCTAACTATATTTTGTACCTATTATATATTGTATATAATATAAACAATATGTAATATACAATATATACATTGTATATATAATATATACAAATAGGTATATATTTGTACATATTAGCCATCACCCCTTACCTGCCCCCCACTACACTTCCCAGCCTCTGATAATGATTGTTCTACTTTCTATCTCCATGAGTTCAATTGTTTTAATTTTTAGCTCCCACCCATGAGTGAGAACTTGCAAAGTTTGTCTTTCTGTGCCTGGCTTATTTCACTTAATGTAATAACCTCCAATTTTATCCATATTGTTGCAAATGACAAGATCTGATTCTTTTTTATGGCCAAATAGTACTTCATTGTGTATATGTACCACATTTTCTTTATCCGTTTGTCTGTTGATGGACTCTTAGGTTGCTTCCAAATCTTGGCTATTGTAAATAGTGTTTCAATAAACATATGAGTGCAGACATCTCTCTGATATACTGATTTCCTTTTAGGGGCCGTTATATACCTAGCAGTGGGATTGCTGGGTCATATGGCAGTTCTATTTTTAGTTCTTTGAGGAACCTCCAAATTATTCTCCATAGTAGTTGTACTGATTTACATTCCAGCCTACAGTGGACAAGAGCTCCCTTTTCTCCCCAGCCTCACCAGCATTTCTTATTGCCTGTCTTTGGGATAAAAACCACTTTAACTGGGGTGAGATGATATCTCATTGTAGTTTCAATTTGCATTTCTCTGACGATCAATGATGTTTATCACCTTTTCATAAACTTGTTTGCCATTTGTATGTCTTCTTTTGATAAATATCTATTCAGATCTTTTGCTCATTTTTAAATCAGAGTATATATTTTTTTCCTATGCAGTTGTTTGAACTCCTTATATACTCTGGTTGTTAACCCCTTGTCAGATGGGTAGTTGGCACATATTTTCTCCCATTCTGTGGGTTGTCTCTTTACTTTGTTGCTTGTTTCCTTTGCTGTGCCAAAGTCTTTTAACTTGATGTGATCCCATTTGTCCATTTTTGCTTTGGTCGCTAGTCTTTGCCCAGTCCAATGCCCTGGAGAGTTTCCCCAGTGTTTTCCTGTAGTAGTTTCACAGTTTGAGGCCTCAGATTTAAGTCTTTAACCCATTTTGATTTTATTTTTGTATATGGCAAGAGAGAGAGAGGTCTAGTTTTATTCTTTTACATATAGATATCCAGTTTTCCAAGCATCATTGATTAAAGAGGTTGTCCTTTTCCCGGTGTATGTCTTGGTAACTTTGTCAAAAATGAGTTTACTGTAGATGTATGGATTGTTTCTTCATTCTCTATTCTGTTCCATAATGCCCATACCATGATGTTTGGGTTAACTACTAATTCTATAGTAGATTTTGAGGTCAGGTAATGCGATTTCTCCAGTTTTGTTATTTTTGATCAGGATAGCTTTGGCTATTCTGGGTCTTTTGTGATTCCATATAAATTTTAGAATTGTTTTTCTGATTTCTGTAAAGAATATCATTGGTGTTTTGATAGAGATTGCATTGACTGTGTAGATTGTTTTGGGTAGCATGAACATTTAAACAATATTGATTTTTTTCAATCCATGAACATGGAATGTATTGCCATCTTTTGATGTCCTCTTCAATTTCTTTCATTCATCTTTTATAGGTTTCATTTCAGAGATATTTCACTTCTTTAGTAAGTTAACTCCTAGGTATTTTATTCTATGTGTAGCTATTGTAGATGAGACTACCTTCTTGATTTCTTTTGTTCACTGTTGGCACATAGAAATGCTACTGATCTGGGTATGTTGATTTTGTGTCCTGCAACTTTCCTGAATTTGTTTACCAGTTCTAATAGTTTTTTGATGGAGTCTTTAGGTTTTTACAAATATAAGATCATATCACCTGCAAACAAGGGTTATTTGACTTCTTCTTTTCCAAGTTGAAGGCCTTTATTTCTTTTTCTTGTCTAATTTCTCTAGCCAGGACTTCCAGTACTATGTTAAGTAACAGTGGTGAAAGTGGGCATCATTGTCGTGTTCTGGATGTCAGCTCCCTTTTAAAGGTGATGTGTATCTTCACATTTGATCAATTATCTCCTCAAGAGAACCAAGCAAAACTTCAAAAAAGTTAATGCTTCTCAAAATATGCTTTTAAACATATTATCCTAATCCATTATACTTATATTGCTTCTAACAAAACTTCATTTATTAAGCACCTACTTACAGAGCACTACTATATGTCCAAATATTTTTCAAGGTACTCAGTTTAAATATAACAGAGTTTGAATATAAACTCAGGGTGGAGCGTGGTGGCTCACGCCTGTAATCCCAGCACTTTGGGAGGCTGAGATGGGTGGATGTCCTGAGGTCGGGAGTTTGAGACCAACCTGGCCAAC
>NW_012115178.1:5169477-5231312 GCF_000951035.1 Colobus angolensis palliatus
CCAGGATGGTCTCGACCTCCTGACCTCGTGATCCGCCCGTCTCGGCCTCCCAAAGTGCTGGGATTACAGGCTTGAGCCACCGCGCCCGGCTAAAATTTTAAATAAAACACAAACAATCCCTGTTATTAAGAGATGGCTTTATAGAAACGTAAGCCAAGAAACCCGTGATCAAACACACATACAAACCTCAAATTTCAAAGCTTCCAGAGCAGTAACATAAATAGGAAATGTCACCAGAACCCTTCCCTTAGTGTGGTATACAAGTTTTCAAATGGATCTGAAATTTGGTGTCTTGACCTTAACTCCAAGTAGCAGAGCTACCTCAGGACAGAGCATCCTGCAAATATCCTGGACTTTCTACAGTCAAGGAAAACCGAGGGGCCTTGAAAATGTTTCAGCCTTGAGCCCATGGAAGTATCAACGCTGCCTCTTTTTCATCATTGAAGAGGATATGATTCAGCCATGATGTATCTGTCATTTTTAATGGCAACTGCATAAATACATCACTATTATTTTATCTTCTCAAATGTTGGTCATTGCATCTCTCATAAAAAGGCTGTTCAATTCAATTTAAACAAGAAATTTTTATCACATGATACCCTCCACCTTGTTCATTTTAAATAATGTAAATTGGAAGATATTTGGGAGTTCTTTTACATGTAATTTTCCTTTAAAGAAGCCTGGGACACTTTGACCTTTGTTGAAATCAGCATAGATTTCAATGGAGGAAAGGAAAGAAAGTATGTTCCTTCTTACAGTTTACATTTATTGTGTGCTGTTGCACCTAAAATAAGACACTAACAGTCAGGTATCAAGAGGAATTTTAAAAGATACCACATATACATATAAGCATTGCTTAGGCAAACAGTAAAACCTATAGGCCACACTGCTAAAAGGAGGGTAAACTTGGTGCATTTTGGACACAACCACAATGAAGGGAAGAGCTCTGGGCATTGGAGTCACAGAGGCTCGGTTGGAATCTCAGCTCTGCCACTTGCTGTCTGTATGTCTTTAGGCAAATTACTTACTCCTTCAGAGTCTTAGATCCCGCAATCATATAACGAAGATGCAAATAATTTACAAGAACACTTTGTATATGAGAGGTAAGGCCTCAAGTAGCCCAGTTCCTGGCATTTCGTAGGTATAGATATAAAAATGGCGTTCCTTATTACAAAGATCTATGTTCTTATTTACAATTTTGATATGGGACATTAACAAAGAGAAAAAGGAAATGCTGTGGCATCATCACAATGGCAAAAAGAAGGCCCTGTCTCCCTTCTAGTGATCAAAACCTGAATGCTTTGTTGTGAAGTGTCTTATATTAGGCGACCAACACATGGTAGCCCAATACACTCTATGCAATAATGTGGGGCCAAATAGTTTACTCTATCACTCTGGTTCACTGTGAGATACTTTATTAAAAAACAAACAAACAAAAAACAAAAACACAGCTGCAATTACGAGATAGGTTTCCATGATAGAGACAAACTTACCCAAGATAGGATTATCTTGCCCAGGCTTAGAGCCATACAAAGTATTATACTATAGTCAGCATGTAGAGTCTATGTACACTTTCCCAGATGTAGCAAACTGTGATAAATTATATCTCGACAAATAAACCACTCTTATTCAAAGCAAGTTTGGAAACAATATTTCAGGAGTCTAACCCTTCTTTAATCATATACTTTGATGGAAGAATGTTCTTATGCACATCGCTCAGCTCAATTCCTTCCAGAAGGACTGACATCTTAAACTGCACTAAACAATGAATCACCTTGTCAAATAAAGTGCAAAATGGAAAACCTGTTACCAAACTCATCTGACATAATGACATTTACAACAACATGTTTGAGGTGATAAACCGACAATAATAATTATATTTCCTTTAGACGTTGATTGTACTTTGAAAGTTTGATGCAATCATACTTTCTTCCTTCAAGAGAATTTTACACCCCGACATTTAATTTCTGAAACTTCAAACCTTCTATGAACATGCAAATCATAGTTGGCATTAAAAGAAGCACTCTCTGCTCCCTTTCAGGAGCCTGCAATAATGATGACGATGATGATGCAAACAATAGCTAAGTATAGGAGACTTTTCCTGTAATTCAAGGTTGATGGAAGCATTTCAGTTCAGAAATGACAAATAGAGCACTTTTCTCCCCCTAACAAGAAGATTTTGCTGGTAGAGTCTCTCCAGGAGAATAAAAGTAGACTCAAGGTCACATGCAATGCTAGATTATAGGTACAGGCTAGAGCTTCTGCACATAGTAGGCACTTAATTATTGCTAAATGAATAGGCATTTCCAGGAAATTTTCTGTATAATATTGTGAGCATTCAGAAGATTGGGTCCCTCCTCCTATAGGGGTTTTAATTATCTTCACAGAGCATGCTGGAAATTCTCCCTCAGGTTATAAAGCTGAGTTACTGGACCTCACAGACATTCCCGGCTCCCTCTATGGCTCTGTCATCCTGCTTGAAAACCAGGCCCCCCTACAGGGTCCTGGGCAAATACCTTGCTTCCCTCTGGGGTGGCCAAGCCTTGGATCCTCTCTGTGGTGGTTAATATTAGGTGTCAACTTGATTGGACTGAAGGATCCCTAGATGGCTGGCTGTTTCTGAGTGTGTCTGTAAACGTGTTGCCAGAAGAGAGTAACATTTGAGTTAGTGGACAGGGAGAGGAAGACCTACCCTCAATCTGGGTGGGCACCATCCAGTCGGCTGCCAGCGTGGCTAGAACAAAGCAGGCAGAAGAAGGTGGAATAAGCTGGCTTGCTGAGTCTTCCGGCTTTCATTTTTCTCCTGTGCTGGGTGCTTCCTGCCTTTGAACATTAGATTCCAGGTTCTTTGGCCTTTGGGTTCTTGGACTTATGCCAGTGGTTTGTCAGGGGCTCTTGGGCCTTGGCCACAGACTGAAGGCTGCATTGTCAGCTTCCACTTTTGAGACTTTTGAGCTCAGACTGAGACACTACTGGCTTCCTTGCTCCTCAGGTTGCAGATGGCATATCACGGGACTTCACCTCGTGATTGTGAGTCAACTCTCCTTAATAAACTCCCTTTCATATATATATATCTCCTATTAGTTCTTTCCTTCTGGAGAACCCTGACTAATACACTCTCCTACAGTCCTAAACTCTCACTGCTACAGCAGCTGTGTTCAAACACATGTGGGTTCCGAATCACTAGCATTCTCCATCTATTTTGCTATTTGTCAGTAGCTCTGGCAGAAAGTTCACTAAGGGTAAACATGAAAACTTTCACTTAAAATGGGCTTGGAGATAATATTTGCAGGTACCAATTATCTACGCTTTATCTGTCCCAGAACTACCCAGAGAATCAAGCATGGGGCTGCAATCTCTTCCCAGAATATTTATAATTACAAAAATCTATTTATGATCCAAAAGTTCAGAGATTAAGGCACAACAGAAAAGCTGAGTAACATGTAGAAACAGGACTTTTATTTCTAGATATAACTGAAGATCCAACTGTTTCAGGTGCTCTACTGAACATAAAAAATTGTATATTTTGTATTGTTTATGAAATTGTAATCTTACATAAAGTGGAGGACATGCTGTATACACATTTCTTTTTTAATTCACTTTTAAGATTTTAGGTTCAGGGGTACATGTCCAGGTTGTTACATAGGTAAATTGCATGTCATGGGAGTTCGGTGTACAGATTATTTTGTCACTCAGGTAATAAGCATAGTACCTGATAGGTGGTTTTTCGGTTCTCAGGCTCCTCTCACCCTCCACCCTCAAGTAGGCCCTGGTCTCTGTTGTTCTCTTCTTTGTGTTCTTGTACTCATTGTTTAGCTCCCACTTATAGTGAAAGCATGCAGTATTTGGTTTTCTGTTCTTGTGTTAGTCTGCTAGGATAATGGCCTCCAGCTTCATCCATGTTGCTGCAAATGACATGATCTTGGGCCAGGCACTCATGCCTGTAATCCCAGCACTTTGGGAGGCCGAGGCAGGTGGATCATGAGGTCAGGAGTTCATAACCAGCCTGGCCAACATGGTGAAACCCCATCTCTACCAAAAATACAAAAATTAGCTAGGCGTGTTGGCGGGCACCTGTAATCTCAGCTACTTAGGAAGCTGAGGCCGGAGAATCGCTTTAATCCAGAGGACGGAGGTTGCAGTGAACTGAGATCACGCCACTGCACTTCCAGGCTGGGCAACAGAGCGAGAGACTCCAGCTCAAAAAAAAAAAAAATTGTTGTTTTTTATGGCTATGTAGTATTCTGTGGTGTATATGTACCACATTTTTAAAATCCAGTCTACTGTCAAAGGGCATTTAGGTTGATTCCATGTCTTTGCTATTGTGAATAGTGCTGCAGTGAACATAAACATACATGCATCTTTATGGTAGAACCATTTATATTCCTCTGTGCATATACTCAATAATGGGATTGCTGGGTTGAATGGTAATTCTAAGTTTTTTGAGAAATGTCCAAACTGCTTTCCACAATGGCTGAACTAATTTACATTCACACCAGCAGTGTATTAGCATTCCCTTTTCTCTACAACTTCACCAGCATCTGTTATTTTTTTTGACTATCTATTTATTTGTTTGAGACAGAGTCTCACTCTGTTGCCCAGGCTGGAGTGCAGTGGAGTGATCTCGGCTCACGGCAACCCCCGCATCCCAGGTTCAAGCTATTCTCCTTCCTCAGCCTCCTGAGTAGCTGAGATTACAGGTGCCCACCACTACGCTCAGCTAATTTTTTGTATTTTTAGTAGAGACAGGGTTTCACCATGTTGTTCAGGCTGGTCTCGAACTCCTGACCTTGTGATTCGTCTGCCTTGGCCTCCCAAAGTGCTGGGATTACAGGTGTGAGCCACCGCACCCAGCTTCTTGACTTTCTAATAATAGTCATCCTGACTGGTATGTGATGGCATCTCTTTGTGGTTTTGAGTTGTGTTTCTCTAATGATTAGTGATATTGAGCATTTTTTCATATGCTTGTTGGCCATGTGTATTACTTTTATTTTTCTGAAAAGTGTCTGTTCATGTCCTTTGCCTACTTTTTAATGGGGTTGTTTGGGATTTGTTTGCAAATTTAAGTTCCTTCTAGATTTGGGATATTAGACCTTTGTCGAATGCATAGTTTGCAAATATTTTCTCCCATACTTTAGGTTGTCTGTTTACTTTGTTGATAGTTTCTTTTGCTGTATAGGAGCTTCTTAGTTTAATTAGGTCTCATTGGCCAATTTTAATTTTTGTTGCAATTGTTTTTGGTGTTTTCATAATGAAATCTTTGACAAGTCCTATGTCCAGAATGGCATTTCTTAGATCATCTTCCAGGGTTTTTAGTTTTAGGTTTTACATGTAAGTCTTCAATTCATCTTGAATTGATTTTTGTATACGGTGAAAGGAAGGGGTCCAGTTTCAAACTGCTGTATATGGCTAGCTAGTTATCCCAACACCATTTACTGAATAGGAAATCTTTTCTCCATTGCTTGTTTTTGTCAATTTTGTTGAAGATCAGATGGTTGTCAGTGTGAGGTATTATTTCTGGGCTCTCTATTACGTTCCCTTGTTTCATATGTCTGTTTGTGTACCAGTACCATACTGTTTTGGTTACTGCAACCTTGTAGTATAGTTTGAAGTCAGATAATGTGATGTCTCCAGCATTGTTCTTTTTTCTTAGGGTTGCCTTAGCTATTCAGGCTCTATTTTTTATTCCATATGAATTTTAAAATAGTTTTTTTCTACTTCTGTGAAGAATGTCATTTGTAGTTTGATAGGAATAGCATTGAATCTGTAAACTTCTTTAAGCAGTATGGCCATTTTAACAATATTGATTCTTCCTATGCATGAGCATGGAATGTTTTTCTATTTCTGTCATCTCTGATTTCTTTGAGCAGTGTTTTGTAATTCTCATTGTAGAGTTCTTTCACCTCCTTTGTTAGCTCTATTCCTAGGATTTTGTATTCTGAAACCTTGCTGAATTTGTTTACCAGATCAAGGAGCTTTTAGCCAGAGACTATGGGGTTTTCTAGGTATAGAATCACATCAACTGCAAACAGGGATAGTTGCACTACCTCTCTTCCTATTTAGATGTGTTTCATTTCTTTTTCTTATCTGATTTCTCTGGCTAGGAATTCCAGTACTATGTTGAATAGGACTGGTGAGAGAGGGCATCCTTGTCTTGTTCTGATTTTCAAGGGGGATGCTTCCAGGTTTGCCTATTCAGTATGATGTTGGCTGTGGGATTTTCATAGATAGCTTTTATTATTTTGAGATATGTTTCTTCAGTGCCTAGTTTGTTGAGGGTTTTTAACAAGTAGATTGAATAGATGTTTAATTTTATTGTAAACCTTTTCTGCATCTATTGAGACAATCATGTGTTTTTTGTTTTTAGTTCTGTTTATGTGGTGAATTACATTTATTGATTTGTGAATGTTGAACCAAACTTGCATATTAGGAATAAAGCCTACTAGATTGTGTTGGATTAAGTTTTTGATGTGCTGCTGGATTTGGTTTGCTAGTATTTTGTCAAGTATTTTTGCATCTGTGTCCATTAAGGATATTGGCCTAACATTTTCTTTTTCTTTTGTTGTGTCTCTGGGAGGTTTTGGTATTAGGATGATGATGGCCTCATAGAATGACTTAGGAAAGAATCCCCCACTCCTCCATTTTTTGGTATAGTTTCAGTGGAAATGGTACCATTTCTTCTTTAAATATCTGGTAGAATTCAGCTGTGAATCCAGCTGATCCTGGGCTTTTTCCGGTTTTTATTACTGATTCAGTTTTGGAACTTGTTAATGGTCTGTTCAGGGATTCAATCTCTTCCTGGTTCAATCATAGGAGCTTGTATGTCTTTAATCCATTTCTTCTAGGTTTTCTAGCTTGTATGGATAGAGGTGTTCATAATAGGCTCTGAGAGTTTTTTGTATTTCTGTGGGGTCTGTGTTAATGGCCCCTTCATCATTTCTGATTGTGTTTATTTGAATCTTACTCTCTTTTTACTTTATTAGTCTAGCTAGTGGTCAACCTATCTTATTAATTCTTTCAAAGAACCAGCTTCTGGACTCATTGGTCTTCTGTATGGTTTTTCACATCTTAATTTCCTTCAGTTCAGCTCTGATTTGGTTCATTTCTTGCCTCCTGCTAGCCTTGGGGTTGATTTGCTCTTGTTTCTCTAGTTCCTCTAATTGTAATGTTTGGCTGTTAATTTGAGATCTTTCTAATTTTTTTATGTGGGCATTTAGTGCTGTAAACTTCCTGCTTAACACTGCTTTGGCTGTGTCCCCGAGATTCTGGTATGTTGTATCTTTTTTCTCATTAGTATCAATCATTTCTTGATTTCTGACTTAATATTATTATTTACCCAGAAGTTATTCAGGGACAGGTTGTTTAATTTCCATTAAATTGTATGGTTTTGAGTGATTTTCTTAGCCTTGATTTCTATTTTTATTGCACTGTGATGTGAGAGGATGGTTCATACGATTTTGTTTGTTTTTTAATTTGCGAGAATTGTTTTAGGCCTCAAAGTTATTGAGCTGGTTCTTTCTCATTTATGTGGGTATGATCTTCCTTCAGTCTTTTAGGTTGCTATCTTGGAAGAGACTCCTCCAATTACTGTCTCTGTGCCCATGTTTCTTTTGTTGGGTATTCCAGTCCACAGAGCTCCCTTAGGCAAGGGCCACCGTTGGCAGAAAAGTTATATCCTTGCCAGGTTGGCCCTAATCTGCCGTCCCTGTGCTTCCTGGAAAAACACAAGGTTTTGCCTGCCCCCAGAATTCAAGCAGCAGTGGAACTGCTGGATTGGAAGCTCTAGTGGGTGTGGCTTATCTGACTACAAGAAGCAGGGGTGGGTGAAGTTGTCCACCCTGCTCTCTGGGTGTTTCTAGGGCAAGAGGAGGCTGTCCCCCTCAGTAAATTCAGGCAGAAGTAGGACTGCTGGGACAAAAGCTCTAACAGGCATGGTTCACCTGGCTACCAGCAGAGAGGGTGGGTGGGGACACCTGCTCTGTCATCTGGGTGTTTCCTGGGACAACAGGAGGCTGTACCCTCCAGCTGAGTTCCCACAGAAGCAGGGCCACTGGGCCAGAAGCTCTAGCAGGCATTGCTCACCCGCTATCAGGAGTGGGGATGGGTGGGGCCATCTGCCCTGACATGTGCATGCTTTCTGGGACAACAGAAAGTTGTATCCACTGTCCACTGCCTGAATTCACACAGAAGTGGGACTGCTGGGCCGGAAGCTCTAGCAGGTGTTGTCCACCAGGTTCCCTGTGGCAGGGTTGGATGGAGGGTCATGCACCCTGCCATTCAGGTGTTTTCTGGGACAACAGGAGGCTGTGTCCTCTAGCCAAGTTCACACAGAAGTGGGACCACTAGGCCAGAAGCTCTAGCAGGCATGAACTTCCTGCCTACAAGTAGCAGGGGTGGGTGGAGTAGCTGGCCATGTTCAGGTGACATGGGACTGCTGGGCCAGAATCTCACACCAAGCCCCATCCAGCAAGGGGCAGGGTGGAGAAATCTTACTGCTTCCAGGCACCAGAACTGTGGCCTCTATTGGTGCTATGGAACGGGCACTGGTCTACTCTGGAGCTCAAGGCTAGTAGAGGTCCTCTTAGTTGACCCTGGAAAACAGCTGGGTGACTCTCTGCCTCAGTCTAGAAGTGCAGTGGGTGGTGGAGGGCGTTCAGAGGGATTCTCCCATTCCCAGTGCTGCACATGTCCCGTGGGGAGCATGAATTCCCCTGAGGGCTCTCACTCACTGACTCTCTCCTGTGTTGGAGAGGTTTTCCTGGCTCTGCACTGAGCCCAGACAAGCTGGTGCCCAGCTTTGTTTCTCTCTGCTCTCTGTTTCCCCTTGCTGCCTTGATGGATCACCAGGTGTTTCTCAGATGATCCACCTGCAGGGTCAGTGTTCACTAGGCTTTCGTTTCCTCTCCATGAGAGCTGTGCACAGGAGCTGCTTCTAGTCTGCCATCTTGGCTCCGCCCCTCCACATTTTGTTCTCTGATTCCTTAGGTCTTACATAGCCTCCCGCAATAGAGATAATAAACTATAATATTCCAGACCTAACTTATGAACGTGTTTTCTAAGTTACTTGTTTGAAATACTTTGCCCACAGCTGCATCAACTGTTAGAATACAAATTCCCAGTGGTCTGTATCTCGGCCTTCCAAAGTAGCAGCATCCAATAAATAAATTGGTGCTAACTTTGAAATACATGTAAATATTTAAGTAAAAATACCGTGGATTTTTTTTTAATGCAAAAATGTGGTTTGACACAGTTTTTCAAAAGGCAGGGAGATTTCCAGAGCAGTTTGACTGATGTCATACTTAGACATCAAAATCTCACAGTTTGTATTTGTTAAACAAATAAATGAGGAAAGATAGGGAGACGTTCAATGTATGGAAGGGAAGAGACAGTTTCACAATACAGAACTGAAGGGAAGATGGTGGTATTGACAAACAAGCAAATCAGTGTGCAATGAGAATTTAGGCCATGGTACAGACAGCAACAATGACAGCTATGATCACTTAGTATATCGTAGGAGCTTCATATATACTATCTCTAATACATGTACAATTGCTAATGCTTACCTTACAAGATGTTTATTTAATACATGTACAATCTCTAACACTCACCTTACAAGACGTTTATTAAACCCACTCCACAGATTAGGACAAGCAACTTTCCTGAGGTCAAACAGCAATGATGGGGATAAATCAATATTTGAAGTCAGGCCCATCTCTTCTAAACCCTCTTATTTTCCATCTACCCTGCACTGCCCTGCTTGCCACCTGAAGTGCATAGAAGCAATGAGAGTAGGGAGCATGGAGGAGTGGGAAAAGGATATCAGGTTTACAGCTTTTCAGGATCATAACAGGCAATGGAGATTTGATGTAGTGAGGCCATTTGGGAGAAGATAGTGTGATTTTGTTGATTAGAAGAATGAAACTTTTCTACTTATGCGTGCATATGACTCTAGCAAATTTTTTAAAATTTCTTTTGACCCAAAGTGTAGAATAACACTTGTCCATTCTTTGTAAACAATAAGAGATGATTGGTGGCTACATGCTGGAATGGTTATCTTCCCTCTGCTCTACACAATGTTATTTGTAAAATCATTGAAAGGGGAAAAATGATAAAGACTCCATATTGAGTAAGATACTGCTGCATTCAAATAGCTTTGTCCCTTTCTTCAGAAATCAGGCAAGAAAACATGGCTAATTGGAGGGCCAGCAGGCCCATGAAGCCCATATAATGAATTTCAGGGGCAAGGACACACCAGGTTTCACATTCCAGTAAAAGGCTTGAGTAGCAGTGAGCCCAGGAGGTTGTCTCCCTGTGTGTGGTGTCCACAGGAACAAGAGCTGTGTGGAGCCTGCCAACATCACACACATGGAGTCTGGGCTAACGTCTGTATTAATTTAACATTTTGCTGGAATTGCTGTTTAATTTTTTTCCTTTAAATGAGTCACTGCTTTACAAAATGGAGAATCCATAAAATGTAATAAGGACTCTATGACAATTAGTGCCGTATGCTCTTTTTAAATCCTTCTCTGGAAACGGAATTTTTCATGGTTCAGATACTGTTCCAATAATTAATTTGAAAATGGGCCATATTTTTCTGAATTGGTGTTCTTCATTTTTCTCCAGGGAACAAGGTGAGGAACTGCAAACCACTTACCTTTATAGCAACCTGGTGAAAACCTCAAGTTAGGATAGCAACGGCAATGTGCTACCTCTGTCTCTCTCTCTAGGCCAGTGAGACTCAACAAGCTGCCACTCAGCAACCTCTGCCTTCACAGTTCTGTCACCGAGAAGAGAACGTGGGCCTCGGATGTCAGCAGTGTGGGCAGATCTGGGAAAAATCATATCCAGAATTCTCGCAGGTACTTCTCAATGTCATAGTTACTAATTTAATCTATCAAAGTTGAAGCTCAGCTCAATTCACTAATTTGACAAGAATTTGGGGGGCACCTATGTGTAAGGCTGGATGCTATTTAATACTATTGTATCTCACTGAAGATACAGAAGTTTCTCAAGCCAGAACCCTGGAAGTCACCCTGATTAATAACATTCCCTCATCTTCCAATAGGACTTCCTTTAGCTAGTCCTATTGATTCTATAGGCAAACAAAATCTGTTATTTTCCCCACTTCTTTTGCAAAAGTCCAAATCACCATCATTTCTTGCCTGTACTACAGTTGTATTTATCTGTTGATCCATCTGCCCATCTGCTCAGCAAACATCAATAGGACATCCACGGTGTGCCAGGTACTTTTCTGGGCTTGAGAGTCATGTTATTGAACCAGACAGACAGAGTCCTTATTCCCATGAAACAACATTGTAAACAAAGAAAACAGAACATTTTAAAAACATGGAAAACCTAGTTAGTGATGAGTATAGTAATGATAATAAAGCAGCAGTAGGTAGAGAGGCATCACATTTTTGTCTGGGTCTTCACATTGTGTTGTCTTTGATCTCAGCCTTTGGAAAGGCCAAATAGCTGAAGACGTACTTCAAGGTCATTTTTGGCATCCCCAAACTTGTCAGTAGTTACTGATTGGGGTGATCACGCAGATTTTCAGCGTTACTAACCTGAGTAACAGCATCCGTGATAGAATAAGGTCTATCATTAGAACATTGTCAGTATTTGAATAGTCATTTTATTTTTATTTGTTTGTTTTTATTTGTACAAATGTATGGGGTACATGGGCAATGTTGTTACATGTCTATAACGGGCAGTGACCAAGCCAGGGTATTTTGGGTGCCCAACACCCAACTACAATACATTTTTGTTAAGTATAGTCACCTTACTCTGCTAACAAATGCTGAATTTATTCTTGCTATCATACTGTATGTTTGTACACTTGAACCCACTTATCTTTATCCTCCTATCTGACCCCCACTCACTCTTCCCAGTTTCTGTTATCTATCTTTCCACTCTCCATCTCCATGTGATCAAATTTGATAGCTCCCATATGTAAGTGAGGACATGAGATATTTGTCTTTTTGTGCCTGGCATATATACCACATTTTCTTTCTCTATTCTTCTGTTAGTGACCACTTAGGTTGAATCCATATCTTTGCTGTTGTGGATAGAGCTACAATAAATATGCAGGTTCAGGTATCCCTTTGATAAATTTACTTTCCTTTGTGTAAATACCGAGTAGTGGGACTCCTGGACTGAATGGTGATTATATTTTTACTTTTTATCTTTTTAGAGACAGGGTCTTGCTTTGTCACCAGGCTGGAATACAATGGTGTAATCATAAGTCACTGTAACCTCAACCTCCTGGACTCAAGCTATCCTCCTGCCTCTCATGTAGTTAGGACTACAGGCATGAGCCACCATCCTTGGCTAATTTTTTAATTTTTTATAGAGATGGGGTATTGCCATGTTGCCCAGGCTGGTCTTCAATTCCTGGGCTCATGTGACCCTCCTGCCTTGGCTTCCCAAAGCACTGGGATTGCAGGTGTGAGCTACTGCACCTGGCCTATTTTTAGTTTTGTGGTGGAATCTTTTGCAGTTTTTGTAGATGTAAGATCATAGCATCAGCAGAGAGGGACAATCTGACTTCCTCTCTTCCAATTTGGATGCCTTTTATTTTTTCTTTTGCCCAATTGCTCTGTCTAGGACTCCTGGTACTATGTTGAATAGGAGTGGTGTAAGTAGTCATCCTTGTTTTGTTTCAGCCCTTAGAGGAAAGGCTTTCAAGTATTTCACATTCAGTGTTACATTAGCTGTGGGTTCGTTGTATATGGCCTTTATTATTCTGAGATATGTTCCTTCTATGCCTACTTTTTTGAGAGTTTTTATGTTGAAGGAATGTTGAATTTTGTCAAATACTTTTTCTGCCTCCATTGAGATTATTCTATATATGGTTTTTTTCCTTCATTCTGTTGATGTGGTGTGTCCTGTTTATTGATTTGTGTATGTTGAACCATCCTTGCATCTCTGGAATAAAACTCACTTGATTGTGTTGTATTATGTTCCTGATGTGCTGTTGGATTCGATTTGCTAGTATTTTGTTAAAGATTTTTGTGTCTGTGTTCATCAAGTATACTGGCCTGTAGTTTTCTTTTGTTGTTGTTGTTGTTTTGTCCTTGTCTGACTTTGGTATCGGGGTGATGCTGGCTTCATTTGTTATTAGTTATTCTTTGTACCTTTGGTAGAATTTAGCTGTGAATCCATCTGGTCCTGGGCTTTTCTTTGTCGGAAAACTTTCTATTACTGGTTCAATCTTGCTACTTGTTATAGGTCTGTTCGGGTTTTCTGTTCCTTCCTGATTCAACCTTAGTAGGCTGTACAAACATAGTAGTCTGTATGTTTCCAGGAATTTATCCGTTTCCTCTAGGTTTTTCCACTTTCTCAGCATATACTTGCTCATAATAGTCTGTGATGATCTTTTGTATTTAAAATTTATTATTATTTTTATTTCAATAGGTTTTTGGGGAACAGGTGGTGTTTGGTTACATGAATAAGTTCTTTAGTGGTGATTTCTGAGATTTTGGTGCACCCATCACCCAAGCAGTGTACACTGTACCCAGTGTGTAGTTTTTTAATCCCTCACCACCCCTCAGCCTTTCCTGAGTGCCCAAAGTCCAAAGTTTCATTCTTGTGCCTTTGCGTCCTCATAGCTTAGCTCCTACATATGAGTGAGAACATACGATGTTTGGTTTTCCATTCCTGAGTTACTTCACTTAGAATGATCATCTCCAATTCCATCCAGGTTGTTGTGAATGCCATTATTTTGTTCCTTTTTATGACTGAATAGTATTCCATCATATATCTATATACACACACCATACACACACACACACACACACACACACACACACACCACATTTTGGTTATCCACTCATTGATTGATGGGCATTTGGGCTGGTTTCATATTTTTGCAATTGAAAATTGTCCTGCTATAAACATGTGTGTGTGAGTATCTTTTTCATATAATGACTTATCTGCCTCAGGGTAGATACCTAGTAGTGAGATTGCTGGATCAAATGGTAGATCTACTTTTAGTTCTTTAAGGAATCTCCACACTGTTTTCCATAGTGATTGTACTAGTTTACATTCCCACTAACAATGTAAAAGTGTTCCCTTTTCACGAAATCCATGCCAGCATCTATGATTTTTTTGATTATGACCATTCTTGCAAGAGTGAAGTGGTATTGCATTGTGGCCTTAATTTGCACTTCCCTGATAATTAGTGATGTTGAGCATTTTTGCATATACTTGTTGGCTATTTGTGTATCTTCTTTTGAGAATTGCCTATTCATGTTTTCACCCCACTTTTTGATGAGATTGGGTTTTTTTCTTGTTGATTTTTTTAGTTCTTTGTAGATTCTGGATGTCAGTCCTTTGTCCGATGTACAGATTGTGAAGATTTTCTCCCACTCTGTGCATTGTCTGTTAACTCTGCTGATTATTTCTTTTGCTGTGCAGAAGCTTTTTAATTTAATTAAGTCCCATCTATTTATCTTTGTTTTTGTGGCACTTGCTTTTGGGTTCCTGGTCATGAAGCCTTTGCCTAAGCCAATGTCTAGAAGGATTTTTCTGATGGTATCTTCTAGAATATTTATGGTTTCAGGTCTTAGATTTAAGTCATTAATCCATCTTGAATTGATTTTTGTATATAGTGAGAGATGAGGATCCAGTTTCATTCCTCTACACGTGGCTTGCCAATTATCCCAGCACCATTTGTTGAATAAGGCATCCTTTCCCCACTTTATGTTTTTGTTTACTTTGTTGAAGATCAGTTGACTGTAAGTATTTGGCTTTATTTCTGGGTTCTCTAGTCCATTCCATTGGTCTGTGTGCCTATTTTTATATCAGTACCATGCTGTTTTGATGACTATGGCCTTATAGCATAGTTTGAAGTTGGGTAATAAGATGCCTCCAGATTTGTTCTTTTTGCTTAGTCTTACTTTGGGTATGTGGGCTCTTTTTTGGTTCCATATGATTTTTTTCATAAAAACATTGATTTTTTTTTTAGTTCTGTGATTAATGATGGTAGTATTTTGATGGGAATTGCATTGAATTTGTAGACTGCTTTTGGCAGCATGGTCATTTTTACAATACTGATTCTACCCATCCATGAGCATGGGATGTGCTTCCATTTGTTTGTTGTCTATGATTTCTTTCAGCTGTGTTTTGTAGTTTTCCTTGTACAGATCTTTCACATCCTTGGTTAAATATATTCCTAAGTCTTTTATTTTATTTTTTGCAACTATTTTGAAAGGGACTGAATTCTTGATTTGATTCTCAGCATGGTCGCTAGCAAGCTGATTCTCAGCTTGGTGTGTAGCAGAGCTACAGATTTGTGTACATTAATTTTGTATCCTGAAACTTTGCTAAATTCATTTACCAGTTCTAGAAGCTTTTTAGATGAGTCTTTAGGGTTTTCTAGGTATAAAATCATATCATCAGCACAGTGACAGTTTGACTTTCAGGTGTTCACAGTAGCCTTGAATGATCTTTTGTATTTCTGTGGTATCAGTTCTAATATCTCCCATTTTGTTTCTAATTGAGCTTATTTGGACCTTCTGTGTGCTTTTCTTGGTTAATTGCACTAATAGCCTATCAATTTTATTTATCTTTTCAAAGAACCAGCTTTTTGTTTCATTTATATTTTGTATTTTTTTGTTTGTTTAAATTTCGTTTAGTTCTGCACTGATCTTCATTATTTCTTTTCTTCTGCTGGGTTTGGGTTTAGATTGTTCTTGTTTCTCCAGTTTCATGAGGTGTGACCTTAGATTGTCTATTTGTGCTCTTTCACACTTTTTGATATAGATATTTCATGCTATGAAATTTCCTCTTAACCCCACTTTTGCTGTATTTCAGAGGTTTTGATACATTGGGTCATCATTATAGTTCAGTTCAAAGAATTTTTAAATTTCCATCTTGATTTCATTGTTGACCCAGCAATCATTCAGAAGCAAGTTCTTTAACTTCCATGCATTTGCATGGTTTTGTGGGTTCCTTTTGGAGTTGATTTCCGATTTTGTTCCACTGTGGTCTGAAAGAGTATTTGATATACTTGATACAATTTCAATTTTCTTAAATTTACTGAGACTTGTTTTGTGGCTGATTATATGGTCTATGTTGGAGAATGTTCCATGTGCTTGTAGCAGGACAAGCCATGGACAAAACCCCGCAGACACCAAGATAGTGAAGAAAGTAGCTTTTAATCAGCTGGAAGCATCGGCAGACTAGCATCTCAAAATCTGAGCTTCTTGAGTGCACAATTTCTGTCCCTTTTAAGGGCTCACAACACTAAAGATTTTACATGACAGGGCCGTAATTGATGGAGCAATCTAGGGGGTATGTGACAGGGGCTGCATGCACCAATAATCAGAGTGAAACAGAACAGAATGAGAAGTTTCACAATGTCCTTCCATACAATGTCTGGAATCTATGGATAACATTGGTTGCTAGGTCATGGATTGAATTTTAACTATCAGGCTAAGGTCAGGCAGACCCAGGCCCGGTTTGGGGTCTGGTTTTGGGTCTGGTTTTGGTTCTGGTGCCTGGCGCCATGCTGCTTGCCTTTGGTTTCACTTCCTTGTTTCTTCTTAAAACAGGCACTGAGCATAAAACAATATAGAACAATATGGGGCGGGTCTCTTTTTCTCTTCTCTCATGCTGATGTATAGAATATATATTCTGCAGTTGTTGGGTAGAATGTTCTGTAAATATTTGTTAAGTCCATTTGTTCTATGGTAGAGTTTCAGTCCAGTGTTTCTTTGTTGACTTTCTGTCTTGATGACGTGTCTAGTACTGTCAGTGGAGTATTAAAGTCCCCCACTATTATTGTGTTGCCATCGATCTCACTTCTTAGGTCTACTAGTAGTTGTTTTATAAATTTGGGAGCACCAGTGTTAGGTGCATATATATTTAGAATTGTGATATTTTCCTGGTGGACTAGTCCTTTTATCATTATATAATGTCCTTCTTTGTCTTTTTAAACTGCTGTTGCTCTAAAGTTTATTTTGTCTTATATAAGAATAGCTACTCCTGCTCACTTTTGGTGTCCATTTGCATGCAATATCTTTTCCTACCCCTTTACCTTAAGTTTATGTGAGTCCTTATGTGTTAAGTAAGTCTCCTGAAGACAGCAGAAACTTGGTTGGTGAATTCTTATACATTCGACCATTCTGTATCTTTTAAGTAGAGCATTTAGGTCATTTACATTCAATGTTAGTAGTGAGATGTGAGGTACTATTCTACTCATTGTGTTATTTGTTGCCTGAATATGTTTTTTATTCTTTGCGTTATTTTATATAGGTCCTGTAAGATTTATGCTTTAAGGAGGTCCTATTTTTGTGTATTTTGTGGCTATGTTTCAAGATTTAGAGCTCCTTTTAGCAGTTCTTGTAGTGCTGGCTTGGTAGTGGTGAATTCTCTCAGCATTTGTTTGGAAATAACTGTTTTTTCCTTCATTTATAAAGCTTAGTTTCACTGGATACAAAATTCTTAGCTGATAATTGTTTTGTTTAAGGAGGCTAAAAATAGAACCCCAATCCCTTCTAGCTTGTAGAGTTTCTGCTGAGTAATCTGCTGTTAATCTGATAGGCTTTCCTTTAAAAGTTACCTGATGCTTTTGCCTCACAGCTCTCAAGATTCTTTCCTTTGTCTTGACTTTTGATAACCTGATGACTATGTGCCTAGGGGATGATCATTTTGCAATGAATTTCCCAGAGATTCTATGAGCTTCTTGTATTTGGATGTCTAGATCTCTAGCAAGGCTGGGGAAGTTGTCCTTGATTATTCCCTCAAATACATTTTCTAAACTTTTAGATTTCTCTTCTTCCTTGGGGACACCAATTATTCTTAGGTTTGGATGTTTAACATCATCCCAAACTTCTTGGAGGCTTTGTTCATTTTTTAAAATTCTTTTTTCTTTGTGTTTGATGGATTGGGTTAATTCAAAAGTCTATCTTCAAGTTCTGAAGTTCTTTCGTCTGCTTGTTAAATTCTGTTGCTGAGACTTTCCAGTGCATTTTGCGTTTCTCTAAGTGTGTGCTTGATTTCCAGCAGTTATGATTGTTTTTTATTTATGCTGTCTATTTCACTGAAGAATTTTCCTTTCATATCCTCTATCATGTTTTTGATTTCTTTAAGTTGGACTTCACCTTTCTCTGGTGCCTCCTTGATTAGCTTAATAATCAGTCTTCTGAATTCCTTTTCTGGCAATTCAGAGATTTTGTCTTGGTTTGGATCCATTGCTGATGAGCTGTTATGATATTTCAGGGGTGTTAAAGAATCATGTTTTGTCATATTACCAGCATTGTTTTTCTGGTTCCTTCTCATTTTGGTGGACTATGTCAGAGGGAAGATCTGGGACTCAAGGGCTGCTGTTCAGCATTTTTTGTCCCAAAGTATGCTCCCTTGGTGTCATATTCTCTCATTTCCCCTAGGAATGGGCTTCCTGAGAGCTGAACTGTAGTGATTATTTTTGCTTTTCTGGGTCTAGCTACCCATTGGAGCTACCAGTTCCAGGCTGGTACTGGGGAGTGTCTACAAAGAGTCCTGTGTGTCTACAAAGAGCCCTACAAAGAGTATCTATGATGTGATCTGTCTTCAGGTCTTGAAACCATGGACACCAGCACTTGCTCCAGTGGAGGTAGCAGGGGAATGAAGTGGACTCTGTGAGGGTCCTTGGTTGTGTTTTCGTTTAGTGCACTGGTTTTGTGTTGGTTGGCCTCCAGCCAGGAGGTGGTGCTTTCAAGAGTGCATCAGCTGTGGTCCTATAGGAAGATGCAAACTTGACCTTGGGACACCTGGTTAAGTATTCATGTTTCTCAGGCAGTAGGCAGGGCCATAGAGCTCCCAAGAGATTATGACCTTTGTCTTCTACTACCAGGGCAGGTAGAGAAAGACCACTAGGAGGGGACAGGGATATGGATGTCTGAGCTCAGCCTCTCCTTGGGCAGGGCTTGCTGTGGCTGCTGTGGGGGTGTGGTTCCCAGTCCAATGGAGTTCTATTCCTAGGGGGATCATGGCTGCCTTGGCTGAGTCATACAGGTCACCAGGGAAGTGGGGGAAAGCTGGCAGTCACAGGCCTCACCCTGCTTCCACACAGCCCACAGTCCTAAAGGCTGGTCTCAGTCCCATCATGCCCCCTCCAACAGCACCAAGTCTATTTCCAGGCAGCTGGTAACCAGGGCTGAGAACTTGGCCCAGATCACAAGCCTCCCCATTGAGAAAGCAAGCAGACTCACCTTCAGCATCTCAGGGAGTAGGCAGTGGTGATCCATTTCCTTTAAAGGGTCTATGGATTCTTTTGGCTTTCCTGGTATATTCCTGCAGTAGTTCTGGGAACAAAAGTTTACGATATGAGTCTCCACCTGGTGCTCTATCTGTCCAAGCAGGAGCTGCAAGCTAATCCTGCCTCCTATCCACCATCTTCCTCAGTCACATGATCTTTTGTATTTCTGTGGTATCAGTTGTAACGTCTCCTTTTTCATTTCTGATTTTGCTTATTTGGGTCTTCTCTCTTCTTGATTAGTCTAGCTAGCAGATTATCAATTTTCTTTGTCTTTTCAAAAAAACAACTTTTCATTTAGTTGATCTTTTGTATTATTTATTATTCATTTAGTCTCTATTTCATTCAGTTCTACTCTGATCTTTATTATTTCTTTTCATCTGCTAATTTGGGGTTTGGTTTGTTCTTAGTTTTCTAGTTCCTTAAGGTACATTGTAGATCATTAATTTGTAATTCTTTTATTAATTCATAATTCTTTTTTTTTTTTTGAGATGGAGTCTCGCTCTGTCGCCCAGGCTGGAGTGCAGTGGCTGGATCTCAGCTCACTGCAAGCTCTGCCTCCCGTTTATGCCATTCTCCTGCCTCAGCCTCCCCAGTAGCTGGGACTACAGGCGCCCGCCACCTCGCCTGGCTAGTCTTTTTGTATTTTTTAGTAGAGACGGGGTTTCACCGTGTTAGCCAGGATGGTCTTGATCTCCTAACTTCGTGATCCACCCGCCTTGGCCTCCCAAAGTGCTGGGATTACAGGCTTCAGCCACCGCACCCGGCCTCGTAATTCTTTTTTTTCTTCTTCTTCTTGAGACGGAGTCTCACTCTGTTGCCCAGGCTGGAGTGCAGTGGTGCTATCTTGGCTCACTGCAAAGTCTGCCTCCCGGGTTCAAGCAATTCTCCTGCCTCAGATTCCCAAGTAACTGGGATTACAGGTGCCTACCAACACGCACGGCTAATTTTTGTATTTTTAGTAGAGACGGGGCTTCACCATGTTGACCAGGTTGGTCTTGAATTCCTGACCACAGGTGACCCACCTAGCCTCTGCTTCCCAAAGTGCTGGGATTGCAGGCATGAACCCTTGTGCCCGGCCGCGTAATCTTTCTTTTTGATGCAGGCATTTATTGCTATAAACTTTCCTCTTAACATGGCTTTTGCTGTATCCCACAGGTTTTGGTATGTTTTGTTTCTATTTTTATTTGTTTTTCAAGGAATTTTAAAATTTCTTTCTTAATTTTTTTGTTGATCCAATGGTCAACTGGGATTATGTTATTCAATTTCCATGTATTTACATAGTTTTCAGAGTTTTTCTTTGTATTAATTTCTAGTTTTATTCCACTGTGGTCTGAGATGGTACTTGATATAATTTCAATTTTTAAAAATTTGTTGAGAATTGTTTTGTGGCCTAACATATGGTCTATCCTGAATAATGTTCTATGTGTTAATAGAAATAATGTATATTCTGCAGTTATTGGATAGAATGTTCTGTAAATGTTTCTTGGGCTCATTTGGTCTAAAGTCCAATTTAAATCTAATGTTTCTTTGTTGATTTTCTGTCTAGATAATCTGTCTAATGTTGCAAGTAGTGTGTTGAATATGTGCTTCCTCACTATTACTGTATTGCAATCTAGCTCTCTCTTTAGATCTAGTAATATTTGTTTTATGAATCTGAGTGCTCCAGAGTTGGCCCTACCCAACATACTCACACCTCCCAGAGAGGCAGATGAAAAGATAACTCTTCCACTCTTGTCCTCCCGCACCACCTTCCTGACTCCCAGGCCCCATTCATTTGGTGTTCAGAGTTCTGCAGAATGTTCTTTTCCCTTGTCAATTGCATGCTACCACTTCTCTGCTTAGCATCCTTCCAGGGTTTCCCACAGCATTCAGAATAGTGCCCAAACTCGTAGCCAAGCTTCCAAGACAATGAAGACCTGGACCCTGCAGATTTCTCTAGGCAAATCTCAGGACTATCTCCCCTTCGCTCATTAATTTCCAGCCCCTCCTCTCTGCACATTCACATGTCATGCTCTTAGTGCAATCTGCCCTATGGCCCATAGCATTCCTTTTACTGGGCTGTACTTCCCTTCTGCCCTTTGCATGTTGTCCAAATCCTCATTTCTCAGACCTCAGCCTTACCTTTTAGAGTCCTTCTCTAACAACAACTACAAAATGCTGTTTCTATACCTTAACCTTATGCTAATATCCCCTTCAGCTATTTTGCCCTTTGAATTTCTTTTCTTGTTTGTTGACTGTCTTCCCCACTGGACTGAAAGCTACTTAAAGGCTGGAGCCATGTTGGTTTTCTTTACTATTGTGACCTCAGCACCCAGAATGATGCCTGGCAATGGCAGGCATTCAATAAATATCCATTGAATAGACAAGAGAAAAAGAAAAAAACAACAACAGCAGTCCTTTAAGCTATAACCCAGTAGGGAAAATAATAAATAAATAAATAAATAAACCCAGTAACACATTAAATGAATTGTTTTCATGTACTGACTAGTTAGTATATACCACACATATAGTGTGCTCAACATTTTATTTTATTGCCCACAATTCTATAAGCAAGATATTATTCTCCCTGTATATTTTTCTTCCCTTTCTCCCTCCCTCCCTTTTCTTTCTCTTTTCTTTCTTCTGTTCTTCCTTCCTTCCTTCTTTCCTTCCTTCCTTTTCTTTTCCTTCCTTCCTTCCTTTCTTTCTTCCTTTCTTTCTTTCTCTTTCTTTCTTTCTTTCTTTCTTCTTTTTTCTTTCTTTCTGCTTTCCTCTCTCTTTCTCTCTCTCTCTCTCTCTCTCTTTTCTTTTCACAAGATTTCACTCTGTCACCCAGGCTGGAGTACAGTGACACAATCATGATCATGGCTCACTGTAGCCATGACTTCCCAAGTTCAAGCAATCCCCTGACCCCCTGACCTCAGCCTCCAGAGTAGCTGGGACTATAGGCATACGCAACCATGCCCAGCTAAAAAAAAAAAAGAAAAAAAAAAAAAAACAGTTTCCCAAAGTGCTAGGATTACAGGCATGAGCCACAGTGTCTGGCCAATATTTTTAAAACCAACTAAGATAAAGAAAACATGGTACTTGACCGGGCGCAGTGGCTCACGCCTGTAATCCCAGCACTTTGGGAGGCCGAGGCAGGTGGATCACAAGGTCAGGAGATCGAGACCATGGTGAAACTCTGCCTCTACTAAAAATACAAAAAATTAGCTGGGCGCGGTGGCAGGTGCCTGTAGTCCCAGCTACTCAGGAGGTTGAGGCAGGAGAATGGCATGAACCCAGGAGGTGGAGCTTGCAGTGAGCCGAGATCGTGCCACTGCACTCCAGCCTAGGGGACAGAGCCAGACTCCATCTCAGAAAAAAAAAAAAAAGAAGACATGGTACTTATATACAATGGAGTACTATTCAGCCATAAAAAAGAATGAGATTCTGTCCTTTGCAACATGGATGGAACTAGTGATCATTACGTTAAGTGAAATACACCAGGCACAGAAGGAAAAACATCACATTTTCTCACTTACTTGTGGGTTCTAAAAGTCAAAAACATTGAACTCATGGAGATAGAAAATAGAAGGATGGTTACCAGAGGCTGGGAAAGATAGTGGGGGAGTGGAGGGCAAGTAGGAATGATTAATGGGTACAAAAAGTACATAGTTAGAAGAATGAATAAGAGCTAGTATTTGCTAGCACAACAGAGGGACTATAGTCAATGATAATTTAATTGTACTTTTACAATAACTGAAAGAGTATAACTAGATTGTTTGAAACACAAAGGATAAATGATCGAGGGTATAGATACACAATTTTCCATGCTGATTATTACATATTACATGCCTGTATCCAAATATCTCAGGTACCCCATAAATATATATACCTACTATGTACCCACAAAAACTTAAACAACTGAGAAACCAGAAGCTCAGACAAAAAAAGTACCTTGGCCAAAGTCATAGTTGGTAAGTGGTAGAACCAGGTATTGGTTGTAGAAGGCTTTGAATTCCATACTGAGAATGAAGACTTAATTTAATTGACATCTAGGAGGCACTGAGGATGTTTTGAGCAAAGTAAAATAATTCTTAAAATATTTTATTAGTAGGAGTATTCATGCTCTGAATTATAATAGCCAGTTGGTAGTTTCACCTCTGAAACCTAAATGGAGCTGATATTCAATTTCTCTGCCAGGCTTTGCCCAAGGACCCAATTTCTGATTCTACTCCCCAATTAAAGAGAATTGGGTTAACTTTTTGAATGTAAAATTCTCCTCTGACACACAAATACTCACAAGGACAAATAAAATGATAAAATGTCAGGTTAAATGGGAAAGAAAGTCAAACATAATTTCTTCTGAGTGTTTATAATTATTTTGTGGCATAAAATTGTGTTCTGTGCAAAAATTCAGAAACTTTAATTTTCAAGGGAGAAAAATAGCATCATCACTATACTCCCTTCCAAAATGTGTTTTTAGCATAACACATTATAATTTATGCCACGTTTTTAATATGAAATAATTTTAATGTGTCTGGCCTGGTTCAGTCGTGTTAAACAACAAAAAAGACCGCAAAATGTATTTCCCCATGTGGCTAGATACATTCTAAGGTTGTGAAGAAACACATTATGTATATATGTTTTTCTGTATTCTCAATTATAGATAGAAATCCAGGCACAAAAAGGTGTATCTTTGGGCAACACAGTAATTTGTGAAAAGGCTACACAGTTAAACAAGCATTTTGCTCAGATTTGAAAAACTAATGAGGAAGCATGAAAGCACAAAGAAATTAAATTTTAAGCTGTAAGGACTGACTTGAGAATATTAAAGAAAGGTATAATTCAGATACACATAATTCACATATAAGTCACACACATAGTTGTGTGACTCTTTTTCCTTAAAAATCCATTTTGATCATTTTCTTATGTCATTAAATATTATTCATGCTGTACAATAAATGTATAATATTTCAACATGGGGCTATGCCATTATTGCTTTTACAAAGCTTTCTTTTGTATAGCAAAACTTCTTTTCAACTTTTATTTTTTGCTTTTTCAGTTTCAATAACGTAAAAAAATTCCACTGGGATGAAAAAAATATTTTTATTAATCAGCTTTATTTAGCTATAACTTGCTTATGATGTAATACAAACACTCTTTTTAAGTTATATTTCAAGGAGTTTGAAATATATATACCCATGCAAACATGATTATAGTTAGAACTCAGAGTATTCCAATCAGACAAATGTCCCTTAGTGTCCCCCACTTCCCTGGCCTAGGGAACCATTGATCTGTCACTAAATAACCTATGCCTATTCTAGAATTTCCTGTCAGTGAAATCACACAGTGTGTATGCTTTTGGGTTTGGCTTTTCTCATTCAGCATAATGACTTTGCTATCCGTCTGTGTTGTTAGTTGAGACAAGTTCATTGTTGCTGAGGGGCAGATTCACAATTTGTTTATTCTTTCTCCCTTTGGAATATTTGTGTGGCTTTAGGTTTGGGCTGTTTTGAATAAAGCCGCTATGAACATTCACTTACAGGTTTTCATGTGAGACTTTCATTTCTCCAGGGCAATCACCTAGGAGTGGGATTTCACAGTGATCTGGTAAGTGGATGCTTGATATTATCAGAAACTACCACACTGGTTTCCAAAGTGGTAACCCACTGAACGTGCCTACCAACGGTGTATGAGAGTTCCACTTGCTTCAAACCCTTGGCAACACTTGGTATGCCCAGTCTTTGTGTTTTGTTTGTTTGTTTGTTTGTTTTTCAAGACAGAGTCTTGCTCTGTTGCCCAGGTTGGAGTGCAGTGGCATGATCTCACTGCAACCTCCACCTCCCAGGTTCAAGCAATCCTCCTGCCTCAGCCTCCTGAGTAGCTGGGATTACAGGCAGGTGCCACCACACCTGGTTAATTTTTCCGTTTTTAGTAGAGGAGGCGTTTCACCAAGTTGGCCAAGTTGGTCTCAAACTCCTAACCTGAGATGATCCACCCACCTCAGTCTCCCAAAGTGCTGGGATTACAGGCATGAGCCACCGCACCCAGCCTGGTGTGGCCAATCTTTTTAATATTAGCCATATTAATTGGTTCACAGTGGCATCTCACTGTGGTTTTAATTTGCATTTCCCCATGGATGGCAGCTGATGCAGACCCTCTCAGATGCCTTCTTGCCATTTCCACATCTTTGGGGGAAGTGTCTCTTCCAATCTTTTGCCTATTTTTTAAATGGGTTGTTTGTCTTCCTGAGTTTTGGGACTTCTTTATATGTTCTGGATATACGTACTTTTGTTAGATATATGCAATGCAAATTTTTTTTCCCATTTTGTGACTTGTCCTTTTGTCTTGTGCTTTTTGTGTTCCACCCAAGAAATTGTCTTACCACCAGAATTTCAATAAACTTTGCTAATTTACCAAGTGAAAATGAATAATATATATAGCGAGTATTAAAATATATCCAGCCTCTGTTACTTTCTGGAGCTGCTATGAGAATTGAATGAGACCCATGTAAAGCAGTTAGTCTGGTTACTGGGGCATATTCAACACGTGTTAGCTTTTAATATGTTTATCAGTAAGCTGTATTTTCTCTTTTGTAAATTTCTTTCTCTCCCCAACTTTATTAAATATAATTCACAAATAAAAATGGAATATATTTACAGCATACAGCATGACGTTTTGACATAGGTGTGCAGTAGTCCCTTCTTATCCATAGTTTTGCTTTCCATGATTTCAGTTATCTGTGGTCAACTGGGTCAAAAAATATTATGTAGAAAATTCCAGAAATAATTCATAACATTTAAATTGCATTGTTCTGATTAGTGTGAAGAATCTCAAGTTGTCCTGACCCATACTGTCCAGGACATGAATCATTTTCTTGTCAAGTGTCTCTGCACTGTATACCTAGGTCAGAACACCCATTAGTCAACTGCATCATCTGCTCCTGACATACAGCCTCAGCATCCTCATGGCTTGATGGTCCAGGATCGCCTGAAGCAGGTGATTCTCCTGGCATATTATCAGAGGTCTGTAGCAGCCTAACACTACACCCCGGGCCTATGTCATTCACCTCACTTCATCTCATCACGTAGGCATTTTATCGTCTCACATCATCACAAGAGAGGTCAGTACAGTACAATGAAATATTTTGAGAGAGACCACATTCATATCACTTTAATTACAGTATTTTGCGATTTAAAAAATTGTTCTTGGTGGTGCATACCTATAGTTCTAGCTACTTGGGAGGCTGATGTGGGAGAATCACTTAAGCCAAGGGGTTCAAGGTTACAGTGATCACACCACTGTACTTCAGCCTGGTGCCACACAGCAAGACCCTATCGAAAAAAGCAAACAAAAAAAATTGTTCTTTGGGAAGACTGCTGTACACTGTGAAATGATTAAATCAAGCTAATTCATATGTTAATGACCTCACATACTTATCATTTTTTTGTGCTGAGAACATGTAAGATCTATTCTCTTAGCAATTTTCAAGTATACAATCCATTATTATTAACTATAGCCACCACACACTGTATAACAGATCTCCAGAACCTATTCAAGCTGTCTAACTAAAATTTTGTGTCCTTTGATCAACATTTCTCCAGTCCCCTTTCCCTCACTCTTCTCACTTGCAACTTCCATTCTAATCTCTGCTTCTGTGGATTCAATGCTTCTATATATAAGTGACATAATGCAATAGTTGTCTTTCTGTGGCTGACTCATTTCATTTAGCATAACGTCCTCTAGGTTCATCTATGTTGTTGCATGACAGGACTTTCTTCTTTTTAAAGGCTGAATAGTTTTCCATTGTATGCATATATATCACATTTTCTTTCTTCATTCGTCCCTCAGTGTGCACTTGGGTTTAATCTATATCTTGGCTATTATGAATAAAACTGCACTGAGCATTGGTGTGCAGATATCTCTTTGATGCACTGATTTTATTTTCTTTGGATATATCCTCAATAGTGAAATTGTTGGATCATATAGTAGTTTTATTTTTAACTTTTCAAGGAATTTCCATATTGTTTTCCATAAGGGCTGTACTGGTTTACAGTCACACTAATGGTGTGCAAGAGTTCTCTTTTCTCCACGTCTTTGCCAACACTTGTTAGCTTTTGTCTTTTTTATAATATCTATTCTAATAGGTATGAGGTAATATCTTTCTGTGCCCTTACGAGATGTATGGTTTGCAAATATTTCCTCTCATTCCATAGGTTGTCTCTTCATTCTGTTGTTTCTTTTGCTGTGCAAGAGCTTTTTAGTTTGATGTAATCTTATTTGCCTGTTATTGCTTTTGTTGTCTGTGCTTTTTGGAACATCCAAAAAATCATTAACCGGACCAATGTCAAGAAGCTTTTTCCCTATGTTTTCTTCTTGTAGTTTTACAGTTTCAGATCTTATGTTTAAATCTTTAATATATTTTGCCTTGATTTTTGTACATGGATTAAGAGTGTAGTTTTATTCTTCTGCATGTGGCTATCCAGTTTTCCCAGCAACATTTATTGAAGAGACTGTTCTATCCTGATTGTGTGTTCTTGGCACCCTTATTGGAGATCAATTACCCTAAATGTGTAGAGATTTATTTGTGAGCTCTCAGTTCTGTTCCACTGGTCTATATGTGTGTTTTTATGCTAGCACCATGTTGTTTTGATTACTAGAGTTTTGTAGTATATTTTGAAATATGGTAGTGTGATGCTTCCAACTTTGTTCTTTCTTTGCTCAAGATTGCTTTGGCTATTCAGGTCTTTTATGATTCCATATGCATGTTATTATTGTTTTTCCTATTACCATAAAAAATGCCATTGGAATTTTGGTAGGGATTGCATTGATTCTGTAGATTGATTTGGGTAGTACGGGCAATACTACTCCCCAAATTAACATTAACATTTAACAATTTAATTCTTCCAACTCATGAACACAGGATATGTTTCCATTTATTTGTGTCTTTTTCAATTTCTTTTTTGTAAATATCTTTATACAGAATATTTTAAGAATGTTATAATCAGAAAACAAACCTTTATTTTCCGATTTTTATTGCCTAATTGTTGCCCCACTAATTGCCTTTTTTTTTCACTCCTGTCACCTAGACTGAAGTGCAATGACACAATCTTGGCTGACTGCAACCTCTGCCTCTGTGGCTCAAGTAATTGCTTTTTATCTTTTCATTTTTTCATTATATTTTCTCTATGATTCCAGTCCCCACCCTAAAACTGGTTTTCATGTTTAAACATCCTGCCTCCTCCAGAATCTTGTCTAAATATAAGCATTTGATATACTATAAAACAGACACTACAGAATGATGAGGAAATGAAATCAATAAATTATTTTGGGACCACTTATTAACTATTTTAAAATTCAGAATGTCATTTCACATCCTAATTCCAAACAAATTTTAGGTGAATTGAAAATCCAAATCTAACAGTGAGGAAAAATAAAATAAATAGGAGCATGGTGTCCCTTATTTGCCACATTCTGTTGGTTAAAAGCAAGTCATGGGTCCCACCCATGCTCAAGGGGAAGGGTTTGTAAAAGGATGTGACTCATGAGAGTCACCTTAGTGTATGTCCAGCAGGTTGATTGATGCCTGCAACAACACAGATGACCCTCAAAATCATTATACTGCAGAAAAAAAATAAATAAATAAATAAAAGAGAGCACTTACTTTTATTCAATTTACATATACACACAACTGTAAATAGTTTGTCTCTAAGAAACTCACTTTAAATTTTGAAAAAAAGATGGACCAAAACTAAAAAGATGGAAAAAAACAAATACTATGAAAAGGCAAAACAAAAGAAATCTATAATTTATTAGTATTGAATAAGTGGATTTCAGAATAAGAAATATTATCAGGAATAAGTGGGGGTATTTTATAATGATAAATATTTGAGTTGCTAATAAATGAGTTTCAAGCACATGAAGCAAAAAAACAAAAAAAATTATGGACTGAAAAGTAAAATAGAAAAGTCCACAATTAGAGTTGGAGATTTTAAACATTCTCTTACAGTATTCAATAAAATAAGCAGACAAAAATCAAAAGGATACAGAAGATTTGAACAACACTATCACCAACATGATGTAATAAATTGATAGAACATTTTGTCCAATAATAGCAGAATGCACAATCTTTTCAAGTACATATGAAACATTCACCAAAATAGAATATATTCTGGGCCATAAACCAGTTTTAATAACTTAAGATATTTTAAATAATAAAAAGTATGCTTTATGATGGCAATAGAATTAAAGTTAACAAAAAGGCATATAGAGAATTCCCAAATATTTGTAATTGAACAAAGAGAAATTAGAAAATACTTTTAATTGAATGAAAAGGAAAAGACAACATATCAAAAGTTGTCAGATGCCATCAAATCAATGAGGGGAGAAACACTTATAAATTTAAACACTAATATTAGGAAAGAAGAAGGGATTCACAAAGAATCTAAATTTCTACCTTAAGAAACTAAGAAAGGAGGAACAAATTAAAGTAACCAGAAGAAAAGCTACAATAGAAAATAATACTCAATATAAGAGAAAACAAAATAATAAAAATATTAATTGAACCATAAGTTGGTCCTTTGGAAAAAAATTAAAGCTATAAACTGCTAGTAAAAATATCAAGAAAAAACAAACATAAATTACCTACAAAAAGAATGAAAATGGAAATACCAGCTGGGCATGGTGGCTCAGGCTTGTAATCCCAGCACTTCAGGAGGCTCATGTAGGTGGAATGCTTGAGCCTGAGTTTGAGACCAGCCTGCACAACATAGCAAGACACCGTCTCTACAAGAAAACACAAAAAATAGCTGGGCCCACCTGTAGTCCCAGCTACTGAGGAGGCTGAGGTTGGAGAATCACCTCAGCCTGGGAGGTCGAGGCTACAGTGAGCTGTGATCATGCTACTGTGCTCCAGCCTAGGTGACAGAGTGTGACCTTCTGAGGAAGGAAGGAAGGAAGGAAGGAAGGAAGGAAGGAAGGAAGGAAGGAAGGAGAAAAGAAAAAATATCACTACACATACTACTTTAAAATGTAATAAAGGAATAGTGTAAATAGCTTTATGCCAATAAAGCTTAGATGAAAACATGGATGATACAGATAAATTTCTTGAAAGACACAAATGCTCAAAACTCACTGAAGAAGAAATAGATAACCTGTATATAAGAAAGAAATAATACCAATATACACCTATTCTTTCAGAGGATATAAGAGTAAGAAAACTTTCCCATACATCTTATGAGGTCACAATTTTCCCACACATCTTATGAGGGTAACCTCATATCAAAACCACACAAAGATATTATAATAAAGTTCTTGGGCAATATCCCTCATGAATATAAACAAAAAAATTCTTAACAAAATTGTAGCAGTCAAATTTAGCAATATATACAAAGGATAATATAAAATGACTAAGTGAAGTATCTCAGGAATTCAAGGTTAGTTTAATATTTGAAAATAAATTAAGACAATTCAACAAATTAATAGAATAAAGCAGAAAAATTGTATGACCATTCTAATAGACACAGAAAAAAGCATCTGACAACATTCAACTTCCATTCATGTTAAAAACTCTAGGCAAGCTATGAATAGAAGGGAACTTCCTTAATCTGTCAAAGGGCATCTATAAAGTCCTACAATTCTTGTCACTTCTTTTCACTATTGTACTGGAGGTCTTGGTCAATGCAATAAGGTGAGAAATAAAATGGCATACGGATTAGAAAAGAAAAATAAAACTGTCAACGAATCTGCAAAAAGCTACTTGAACAAATTTAGCAAGGCTGTAGGATAAATATATAAAAATCAATTGCATTTCTACATACTAGCAACAAATGATTAGAAATTAAAACTGAAAAATATCACTTACAATAGCATCATAAAATAAAATATTTAGGTATAAATTTGACAAATGTGAGTACAAGAATTGTACATTTAAAACATTTAAAAATTGCTGAATTTTTAAAACAACCTAAGTAAACAGAGATATTTACTATGTCAGTGGATCAGAAGATTCAACATTGGCAAGGCATTCGTTCCCCACAAGTTTACTTTATAATATAATCCCAATAAAACATAATTTTAATAAAAACACCATGGAATTTTCTTTCAGAAATTGGCAAGCTGATTCTACATAGATGTGATAAAAACCTAGAATGAGTAAAACAATATTGATAAAGAACAAAGTTGAATTTTTACTGACTTCAAGACTTATTATTAAGCTACAGTAATCAAGATAGTGTCACACTGTTGTAAAGAAAGAAAAACAGATCAGTGGAACAGAGTTCCATAGACTCACCTTGCACATTTTAACATCCCTGCAAATTTCCTTCCTGGTATTTTCCTTTACAGAACAACTATTTTATTTCAAGTCTGTCTTTCTCACTGTGCTATAAAAGCTGTAACCAGGGTCTATCTTGCACACTGGTCTGCTCCTAGCCTCTAGCATGATGACTGTCAAGTAGTTGGTGCTTACTGCATATGGTTCAATGTAATATAAAGATTGTGAATCTGCAACCATAACTTTAGTATATAAGGCATGTCACATATCTTCATTTTCTTTAAATCAAGTTAAACTGAACCTTAAATCCACACCCTCACTATCTCACTATCACCGTATTTCTCACATGGATAGTGAGAAATACAATATTAATCAACATTGGTTGTTCATGGTGGGTGAGGGGGTGGATTCTGGGAAGGTATCCTTACCAACTCTTAACCGTCCCTTAAATTCTTCAGCTGTGGGACCCCCAAAACACCACTGTAACACCGCTGTACTCTCCCATGAGGTCTTCCACCTGCTCTGACCCCAGCTGACCTTAATCTTTGCAGGCACTGCCGTCTCCTTTCCACTCTAGGATAAAATAATTCAATAAAATAATTTATTTAAAAAAAAGCAGTTTTTTGTTTGTTTTCTTGAGAAAAGGGAGACAGGGTCCCGCTCTGTCACCCAGGCTGGAGTGCAGTGGCATGATCATGGCTCACTGCAGCCTTGAGCCCCTGGGCTCAAGAAATTCTTCCGCCTCAGCCTCCCAAGTAGCTGGGACCACAGGTGCCCGCCACTACAACCAGTTCACTATTTTGTTGTTGTTGTTGTTGTTGTTTTTGTAGAAAAAAGGTCTTAATATGTTGCCCAGGCTGGTCTTGAACTCCTGGGCTCAAAAGATTCTCCTGCCTCAGCCTCCCAAAGTATTGGGATTACAGGCGTGAGCCACTGAGCCTGGCCAGAAGAGCATTTACTTCAAGCAACTTTGATACAAGAAGTTACCTGCTAGTAGAGGTTAGAGATTTAAAAATACAGGAGGAAAAGGCCAGGCGCAGTGGCTCATGCCTGTAATCCCAGCACTTTGGGAGGCCGAGGTGGGAGGACCACCTGAAGCTAGGCGTTCTATTAAAAATACAAAAAAAAAATTAGCTGGGCGTGGTGACGGGCACCTATAATCCCAGCTACTCAAGAGGCTGAGGCAGGAGAATTCACTTGAACCCGGGAGGTGGAGGTTACAGTGAATCAAAATCTCACCATTGCACTCCAGCCTGGGCAGCAAGAGTGAAACTCCATCTCAAAAGAAAAAAAATACAGGAGGAAAAAACACAAAATCATATCTCAATAAACTGTTCTTCCACAGGGAAAAAAGAAATGACCACATGATTGAATGGGTGTATCCAGGTCACTAAAGCTAGTGATTTTCTCATTATTATAGCCATTTGCTGTCTCAGCCACCATCATAATTGCATATTCATTTTTTACATGCTCTTTCAAAGGCTTCTCCTTGCTCTTAGCATAAAGACCAAAAACTTGGACGAGGCACTCAAGATTTTACACGGTCTAACCCCAAGCTTTTTCTTTGTCACACTCGCTCTAACTCTAAGGCAGCAGTTCTGAATTTTGGCTATGCATTGGATTCAGCTGGGAACTTTTAAAACAATACCAGAGTCCTGCCTCATCCCCTAATGATTGTTATCTAAATCTCAGGGGATGGGGCCCAGGTGTCTGCATTTTTTTTTAAAGCTCCCAAGTGCAGCCAGGGTTGGGAATTATTGCTTCAAAGTCTCTAGCTACACTGGTCTTGTTTCTACTTACTTCAAAGTAGAATGATTCTTCCCAAATTTTGAAACTAGGTCAGCCAACTGCATTCTCTTCCAGCCTTTTCCATCATTAATGACTGATCAGTAATCTTCATACCTCAACCCAACTCTCCTTTTCATGGAAGTCTTCCCGTAACCACCAAACCAGGTCAGATCCCCTGTTCTTTGCTCTCATCACACCTAACGCATTTTCCTCAGAGCATGTACCATGGTGTGTAATTATTTATCTTCTATGATTTTTTATTAACATCTCTCTCCCATATTAGATCGTCAACTCCACGAAGGCAGTGAGTATTGGGGCATTTGTTCATAATTATATCCAGAGCTTAGGGCATAATAGAACAACAAAAGTTTGCACAATGAACACAAATGAAAAAAATCAACGTGTGAATATGAATTCATACATTCAGAGGAATGTATGAGCATACTGGGAGTATGTGATCAAATATATAATACATAATAAAGATGAGAAATTATACTCTTTTTTTGGATGAAGTTTGAAAGACCCTGAAAATACTTTCACAGATGGTAAATTGACAAGCCTAGTTGTCAAATATTTTCTGCTTCTAACATCTATACCCGACAACTTTAGTGAATAATTTCAGAATTTATGAGAAATATTTAACATTTTAATTATTTTGGTTTAATTTTCCAACTTGAATGAAGAAAACTTAGTCTTGTGAAAAGAAAGAAAACCTTGGCATGTGACTGAATGAAGAAACAAATAACTTTTAAAGCCTTACAAACTACAGTATTTGTACCTAGGTGCAAAAGTCATCTCCACAAGCACCAAAAACACGTCAAAATGAAATTAGAGTTTCCTCTTCAGGAATTTCTTAGGGAATAGAAACAGAAATTCTGGCATGTATAACATGGCGTTTTGATCATTTATTTACTGAAAAAAAAAATCAGTTTAGATGTACTGTGGGTTTTCAGTGAGGTCTGACTTAATTTGAAGTATTTATTTTAGAATTTAATAGACTTGTCAAAAAATCCTTTATTAAGAAATATAGAATTTTCCTTCAATATGTTTTCTTCTTTCTTTAAGATGTGTTGGTATTAAAGAACTATAGTTTATAATTCAAACTCAAAGTATGAAAAATATTTAGCACTATTTCTCAACAACCTGCAGTTTAAGAAACTGTCCAGATGATAAAATTATGATTTAGAGATTGAGTCATTATTTAGTTCTTAGGGTGTTTTTTCAACAATTAATCATTTAATTGCCTTCATATGTGACTTTCCTAATTGCAATACCTGTGGTAGTTATAGTAGAATATGTAAGATACCATTTGGTTTCTTTTAAAGATCATGGCTGGGTGTCTCTGCTCTGTTCTTTGAAGGGACTAGTATATACGTATTTCACCATGGCACATTCAAGACTAAGCGATATTTATGAAATCCTTAAACAGCTGTTTCTAATGTTCTGCCCTGTGCATTGTGTTGATTAGCGGCACGTGGCGTGGCGAGCACACAAGGTTCAGAAGAGAGGCCTTCAGAGGCCCTCACCAAGTTCCCCAACACTCGCCTCCATCACAGATGCTCACCGACAGCGTTTCTTCAGCTGTTCTGATAGCTTCTTTCCCCCTCAGTTGACCATTGAAATGGCTGATCTGTTTGCATTGATAGGGGTCATTTAAAGCAACTATGAGACAAACATTATCGACTAGCCATTGTGTGTCAGACACTGCATGGAGCCCTGGCAAAGCAAAGGTAATGCATTTAATGTTTTCAGCAATGAAAAATAATTATTCGATCACTTAATCATTGGGGTTTTTGTGTCAAGGAGTTCATCTTTATCCACATGGCACCTTTGTAGTAGAAGAAAGATAACATTTGTTGGCCATTTATTAAGTGCCAGGTTTTTTTTTCCTTAACAAATCCAATTCTGTGCCTCAAAGCACCACTCTGGGATGAGAATTTTTTTAGCTTCATTTTGCAGATTGGAAAACTGGGGCTCTGAAAGGTTAAGTCACTTGCCTGTGAGTGAGTGGCAGAACTTCGCCAAGCTACCTAGGAAAAAGTCCTTGGATACTAAGAACTCAGAAAGAATGGCAGAAAATGAGTCCACATATCCCTTGCTGAAGAATTGCCCCCTTAGAGGGTCAAAGCAAAATATCACAAATATTAGAGGAAGCAAATTTTGTGACATCAGAGCATAGGGAGAAATAGATGCTTGTGCAAATAGGAGAGGGGTAAAAAAGTCCTTTATTAAAAACCTTGAAAATGCAATCACCCTTTCCAAGTGCCAGGCATTAGTAATTTGCTCACCACCCTTCCCTGCAAGCCTGTGTGTTTTAACACAACCAGTTCTTTTGTATTACAGGCATGACACCCATTTTTCTGCTACTCGGACAGAGTCACTTAACAATGATACGATGCAAATATTTGTCCCCGGGTGCTAGGCACACTGTATTTCAATCTGAGATCCGTGAGGAGCAGCTTATGAGCCACTTCTAATGGCACTGAGCATCTTCCTCCAATCTACATTCACATCAGTTCCATTTTCAAATGAGTCAAATGGGAAGCTGAAGTTAGCCAGTCAGAGCTTAACACCTCTGATTTATGGTCAGAAGTATCTTAATAGGATCATTCATTTTCCTTTGCTCGTTCAGAACATCTGATGTTACAAGTTTCTAGAAATGTTCGTGTATCCTCTGGTTCTGCAAAAATATAATCTTTATCTCCAAAAGTGACCTTCAAATGAGCAGGAAATGAAAGCCGGCCGCTCTTTCTCAGTCACCTTGCCTTGCTTTATTGATGTGTCATAATGGAAATCTTGAGAGCCAGGAATCTCAGAATTATTATGATATTTTAATCTTTTTAGGTTAAGTGTAAATGTGAAGGTATAGGGCAAAAAGCATTAGTTTAGGCTTGGCTTTATGAAGTATTTCTTTCTTGCCCTTTTTCTCCTTGCTCAGTGGTTTTAGAGAGTATGTCTCGCACTCAAATCCTCAATTTCTGGGCTTTCATGAACTTGGTCTTCATTTCTTTTACCTTCCTCAGTGGCTCGATTTATGAAATTGGTTGGAACAACTCTAGGCACTCCCTTGCCTCTTACCCTTCATTCCCCCTCTCCTTTCCTCACCTCAGCACCTCAGCACTAGATCCTTTGTTTCTACTACATATTTAAAGAATATTGGCAAACAAACCTAACTGCACTCCGGTTATTTGTCTCCATTCTCACAGGAAATTTGTGTATTTAAACACCTGCTTTGTTCAGTGTGAGACTGCACATGTCAGAATACAGAGGGCTCCAGGCCCCAAATACTCCAGCTTTCTAAGTAGCTTAGAGTTGATCATGATCTTGCACAAAAGCTATAGTCTTGCTGTTATTCTACCTCTTGATCATGAGCTTCCAATCCCAAACCATCAGAGTGTATCTTTTTATGACATGCATCTCTAGAATTGGTACTGCAAAATGTTCTTTGATTGAGATGAAACCTTAGTAATGGTTCTGACTTGCTTTACCTAGGGTAATGATTTATCCTCCCGAGGCAGAAATAATTGCTAACTGCTCAAATCTAAATGAATCTCAAAGGCAATAAAAATTAGGACAAATTAGTGAATTTATAGAGATGTCCTAGTAAATAAAAAAAAATCTTTCTCACATCATGATTTCTTAGCCATAAGATCACCCCAAAATAATTAGTTTTAACTGTGCACTGAACTTTGTCTGAGCCAACCAGATTTTTTTTTTTTTTTTTGGTCTCCAATTACCTAATATGTTCTTTAGGAAAAAAAAACTGTCTTGACTTTATTTTTAGTTGCTAAATTAATAAATTCTCACTGTAAAAAATCAATAAAGTAATGTACAAAATAAAAAGTAAAGACTGCTTACCATTCTCATACTCCATAGATAATCACTTAAAAATTTAATTTCTATCTTTCCAGGTCCTATATAGAAAAGTAGATGTATAGGTATAATATGCAGGTACATTTAATAAATATATAATGAAAGTGTATGTCTATCCTAATATTTGTACTATTTCATTGACTTTATAGTTTGCATCCTTTTTCTGAAGGCTGTATTCTGTGGCAATAACACCAGAAGGACTACCCTGGAAGGGGGGGGACTGACATCTTAGCTGTCCAACTGGCCCATACTGAATGGACTGACCATCCGACATGTTACAATTGAAGGCCTCAAGGATATATATATATATATATATTTTTTTTTTTTTTTTTTTTTTTTTTTGAGACGGAGTCTCGCTCTGTCGCCCGGGCTGGAGTGCAGTGGCCGGATCTCAGCTCACTGCAAGCTCCGCCTCCCGGGTTCACGCCATTCTCCTGCCTCAGCCTCCGGAGTAGCTGGGACTACAGGCGCCCGCCACCTCGCCTGGCTAGTTTTTTGTATTTTTTAGTAGAGACAGAGTTTCACCGTGTTAGCCAGGATGGTCTCGATCTTCTGACCTCGTGATCCGCCCGTCTCGGCCTCCCAAAGTGCTGGGATTACAGGCTTTAGCCACCGCCCCCGGCCCAAGGATATATTTTATGATCAGATTTAACAGACCACATACTCTTTCCTTTAGGGAGGTCATAAAGTTCCCAGATTATGGGAGCAGATCTTGTGCTTAATTTTCAGTTCTCTGTCTTAAGCTTGAATTCTTTTTTACTGTGCTAAGATCTGTCAATGGAACTTTGGTTAAGTTCCCTCCTGTGGCCAAAGACTTCTTTCCTGTATATTTGTTTTTATAATAATGTGGTTGTGTTTCAGAAGATGGACTTCCCACCTAAAATAATACAATAAGGGTCATTTTTTTGTTGCTGAAAATATCTATCTGAGTTAATGAGATAGTTAATATAAACTGATGAAGCCAAAATGTTTGTGATATTCAATAATAATCATAAACCCAATGGGAAGTTTCCTTGGGGTAGAAAAGTACCTCTTATAATAGATAATGAACTGCAAAGAGGAGAAGAGCTTGGTTCAGTCTCCTTTTTATTGATGAAAAAGGGACGGAGATGGCATCCTTGTATGTTAATTTGGCATAAAAGTCAAGTCCAGGTAGTGAAGGCAAATCCTAGGTCTTCTGTTTCAAAAACATTTTACAAACTGAAAGACAAGTCAGCATGAAAGACTGTTTGGGGTTTTGTTTTCTACTGGTAGCCACTTTTGGTGAGGTGTTCTGTTCCACAAAGTAGGATTTCAAAATCTCTGTTCCTCTGGGTGTACAATTGTCCTAGTCCAGCTACTTTTGGTCAGCTCCTTTCTGTGGTTAGAAACTCGCAGTTCAAAGCAGTCACACCACAGCTTTTTTTTATTGTCCTCTTTTTCCATTTTATTTCTACCGACTATAATCTTAAGGCATTAGACTCCGTTGCTTGCCTTCCCATTGTTAATGTCCACTAGAATCGGTCGAGTTTCTCACTTTCCCATAAATAGGGAGATAACAGGAATCTGGTTTAGTTTCGCTTTCTCTTTTCTCCTCTCTTCAAAATCAGAGTCAATAGTCAGCAGTTTGCACTAACATAAATCTTGTTATTGTTTATACCAACTCACCCTTTCTAATGCTATTAGAACCACGGTGGACATAGACCCCAGAGATTTGCTCATCTTAAAGCTCTAAAACTGCACCACTTTTATGACAACAGTAAAACCTTGAGCTGTCACTTTACCCCTACGACTGTTATTCACCGTGATTACTGGCATTTCTTTCTTGCTCATTTCCTCCTGGTCCCATCCCCCATTTGATTGTCTGAAAAAAAATGTTTGGAACAAATAAGGTAACAGAGGAATGATGAGCGATTCTTAGTCGAGCTATGTAAAACTCCAGGCCTTGCTGTATGGAATCCTATTCTGTTTGTGATATATCCATGTACACTTCCCCCTTCCCGAAAACTCATCCCATTATTCTGGTGGGTTTTAATGTGGCTCTGGAAGTGAGAGGGATAAAGAAAAACATGGCCGCCTTCTCCCTAATGAGGAACTGGCTGTTTCTGGTGGGGAGACTGCACAAACTGCATGACAATTTGACCTCACAGACCTAGCTAGGTTCAAGGCTGACCGCTACTGCCGCCAGACTATAAGGTTCAGTCATGATAGTAGCTTCTCTGTCCTTCAGTTCCTCACTGAAAAAAAAAATTAGGTCTACCTCACAGAGCTCCGCTGAGGAGCAAACGAAATAATGTATATAGAAGTACATCATAGACTTGTGAGAACAGAGTAAATTTCCAAAATTAATAAGTTTATTGATTAAAAGAAAAGAGGGATATTTAAAAGAACTAGAACTCACCTGCTCAGGCACTTAAAAGTTACAGTCAAATGGTCCTGTGGTCTTTGAATTTAAAGACTGACATTTTAGAGCATACCACTAAAAAATCAGCACTACTTATTTATTTTTAATTTTCAGTTTCCACTGTGTCGTAGAGTATGAAGGTGGTGTTATCCTCATTTTAGAAATGAGAAAAATGGTATAAAAATATGGAGTTTGCCTCAGGACCTATATCAAAAGCTTTCTGATTTTGACAGCCAAGATATTTGTCGCACAGCCTCCGGAGGAAGGGGAGGATTTATGTGAGAAGTCCATCCTGAGAAAGGTTACATTTTCTCTAATGTATGTTCATTTTGCATGTTATAACACTTTGCTCTATCCTGGAAGTGTATTAGTGGTGTCTTAAATTTTGTTCTGTTGTTTTTCTATTAAAATAAATCTGTTTTTAAAATGTTCAATGTAAAAATACATTGAGAAGCAGCATTTATAAATAGAGAAAATAGAGCAGAGAAAGTTCCTAAGTGCCAAAGTCAGCCACACATCTTTAGATTGAAGCTCCCTCTTCCATTTCCTTTTTCTTCTCTACAAGTACAAAATGTGCAAAACATGAAGTTTAAAAATGATGTTTATTTGGACACTGGGATGGTGACAGTAGTGTTAGAACTGATTCTTTCCATTGAGTCATAGAAGAACTCAGTTAAAATCTACTCTCCTGCCTACCCAAAAGGATTTTTTTAAATGTTCACATTTAAAATTTCACTTGGAACAATGCTTTGGCTCATTTTTTTAAACAAGCAAGTCTATATATAAACAAAATAACAATCTGCAGGATGAAATAGGTGAATAATCTGTAGACTAGACATGTCTAAGAATTTCTCCTCGTTTTGGTCTCTGAAAGTTTTGCAGAAATTACTCAGCCTAATTTCAGTTTCTCAGCCAAACTGAAAAATGATTGACCTCAGAAGAATAATCCTGGATACTTCTGATTTACGAGTGGGCCACTTCTGAGAGTCAGTATATATGTAAAGTGTCTGAAATGTAGTATTTACTCTTTCCCTGACAGTGTGTTTAGGAATGTGGCTCAGTTCCCCAACTAGTCTGCAAAAACTTCGCTGACAGTGAATCAGGAGGTCTAATTTTTTTTATTTAAAAGTTTTTGTGGGTACATAGCTGATGTACACCTTTAGGAGCTCTAATAATATTCCAAGAGCCACAGGCATTCCAGTGTCTCAGACATCTCTCTGCCTCGGAGGCATCAGCTTTGAAGGGAACAGACTCAGAGGACAACAACTCCTTCACAGAGCAGGTGGATCAATATTTTCGAGGTCCAGTGACTCTGTTATTATGTTTGTTAGATAAAGTATTCCTCTGAATGGGTCACTTTCCATTATGACTAAGAAATGAAGAAATGGTGCCTATAGGAACTAGGGGTTTGGGGTTTGCTTCTTCTGATAACTTTTTCTGCATGTAGATTGTTAAGTATTTCTTGGAGAATCACTGTTGGGATGCCTAATTACCAGGATCACAGGGCATGGGGATGCACGTGAATATGTTGGAAGATGGATTTGCACAAAAGAAGAGTTTTTGAAGTTTAGTCTCTCGTGAGCAGTTCTGATTTTCACAACAGAATAATGTCATAGGACTGTAAAATGGCCATTAATGAGCTGTTTGTAAGCCAAATCACCTAAAAATCCCTCAAGTTTGACTTAGGAAGCAAACTTTAATCTTTTATTTTGAAGTGAGAAAAAGTATATCATTTAGTGTCTTACAGAAACTTCTTTGCATTTAAATAAAGGAAAACATATTCACAATTTAACTTAGATGTTACGAAGATTTACTTTCAGCAGATGGTTCCTAAAAGAGGATGAATGAAAATTTACTGGTCTCCAAATGGATATGTAAAGTTAAACACTGGTTTTACATAACCTTTTAGTTAAAAAGTAAAACTTGAAGGTTTAGTCCAAATATCTGAATGGAAATAAAGCCTTACACTGAAACCCAATCAATACGCTCTCTTTATCAAGGACCATGGATATGGTGTAAAGTCCTTAAACCAAAAAGGAAATTGATTCCTATGGCAATAACAGCAGAATAAGTGAATCCTATTATTAGATGATTATCCTATGCAAGATTTGGAATATATGCCATTATATTTACATTATCGTTCCTTTTAGCCTGCCAGCATGCCTGGGCTGGCTTCTTGTCAGTCTCTGGGATGACTTCCTTGGGGCTGGGGGAGGTGGGGCACATGACCATGTATGAAGTAGTCTTATCCCAACATTCGGATCTTTGTGTTTCAGAGTATTAACCAGATTACAGGTCATAATCTGTAAAAGCTCGCCTGCTAGTGCCCTGCTTGACTTCTTTCCAGATGAAATCTCTTCAAACAAATCCTGGATCACAATGATACGCTGTTTTGTGTTTGAAGCCAAGGAGAAAAAAAATATATGCATATAGAAAGACAAGTATCCGCCAAGGGTAAAGAGCTAGATTGATGAGGTTCTGCATCACCTCTGGGGAAAAAAAATTGTTCCTGTAAAAGAAGCCAATTGCAACATTTAGGATGAAGTAATTCATCTGGTGATTCTTCTTCCATTTGAACTTTTCATTTCCTTGGGCTTTTTAAATGGATGCCCAGTTTGAATGTGTCTAGATAAGGACATGACTTATTTATTGGCACTAAGAGCTTTTTATAAATTTAATATGATTTATGGATTTTTAATAATCCCTCTAATTGTTTCTTTACATGAGTTACCACTTTTTTTAAGAGCCAAATTTCATTTGCTTTACGACAGCACATGAGTGAATAAGAAAATTAGGGTTTAAATAAAAAATTATCCCACTTGGCAACCCAAATCTGTTGTCTAACTCATAAAACACCACCGCTGGGGACACTCCATTATTTTTAAGGGGTTTATGAAATGGACAGACTTCAACTGTTCTCCTTTGTTCTCTGCATGCAGACAGGATATTTATGGGAAAGTATCTAAAAAAAAAAATAGCTTCCATTCTCATTGGAGAAGTCTGGGGTAAAGCTGCTGTAATCAAGCTTGCTTGTTAAATGCCCTCAATTTTTCAGAAGCAATTTTCTGTATCTTTTGCAAAGTTTTTTTTTTCCCAGAGATATACTTTCTAACTCAATTAATGTTTACTAGCATTCTTTCGTGGCTTGGAACTTGCTTCTACCATCATTTAGTAGCTTGGAACTTACTTCTAGATTGAATATCTGTTGACATCATCAGAATAATTCCAAGGAGACTAGCCTGCGAAAGAGGCTATTGGTCTCTAGATGAATGTCCTTTAGACTGGAAAGTATTCTCTTCCTTCCCAGTATGTCCCTTAGCTGAACACCACACATGCCCACACCAGGATGCCACTCTGCATGTTGTTGTCATCTACTTCAGCCCTTCCTGGTCGATACCTCCTACGTTACCATGTTCCTATCAGTAAGCAAATTCCAAAGATCTTAATCACCTTCAGGGAGAACTTTGGGCTTTCTCTAGCTCTGATCAGTGTGGCACTGAAGCCAACAAGCAACATAAGACAAAGCAAACTGAAGAAGCTGCCACCCCAAGAGAAGAGTTTCCCTTCTTCCCCATTAAGTTGCCAAGGTGTTTCCTTTGCTGGGACCTGCCCAAATCTCCAGACCCCAGACCATTTCCCCAAACTGCAGCCCAGGCCTCTGCAGACTGTTCCTTGCATCCTACTCTGTTCTCTGGCTGGGCATGGTGGGAGGCCAAAGTGGGTAGATCATGAGGTCAGGAGTTTAAGACCAGCCTGGCCAACATGATGAAACCCCATCTCTACTAAAAACTACAAAAGTTCGCCGGGCCTGGTGGCAGGCTCCTGTAATCCCAACTACTCCGGAGGCTGAGGTGGGAGAATTGCTTGAACTCAGGCAGCAGAGGCTGCAGTGAGCTGGGAGAATCGCTTGAACCAGGGTGGTGGAGGTTGCAGGGAGCTGAGATCGCACCACTGCACTTCAGCCTGGGCGATAGGGTGAGACTCTGTCACAAAAAAAAAAAAAAAGTCTGTTCTCATTCCGTCTAAATTTCGCTTTTTAATAATACTTTTCATGAAGTATAATTTACACATGTAATACAATTCACTCATTCGAGGTATATAATTTAATACATTTCCATAATTATACACATTGATGAAACCACTTCCCCAGTCAAGAGATGGAATAATCCCATTCCTTTAAAGTGTTCCCTTGTGCCTCTTTATGGCGATGCCTTCTCCTAACTCCCAGATCCGAGTAACCAGTGACCTGCTTTCTCTCATTGTACTTTTGACCTTCCCAGAATTTCATATAGGACTCATACTTTATGTACTGTATTGTGTTTGGATTATTTCACTTAGTCTGATTTTTTAGATTCATCAGTATAGTTGTTTCTCTTGTTTTTCTGCTCAGTACATATCACAATATATTTATTGCCTCGCTGACAAGAGTCATGTTGATTTTTCTCCACATATTCCATTTCCTTCCACACTGGTTTGAAAGTGAATTCCTTGAGTTTCAAAACGTCTGGTCCCAAAACTGAGCTAATTAAACACATCTGTACTGAAACAGAAAAGATCCAGAGAAGCAGAAGGATCCATGGGGTCCTCAAAAAGGAAGGGTATTTTCTTGTACTGATGCTCTTTGGGAAATGAAGAATTATTCACGTATGGGGAATTCATGCCACATTGGAGAGATATAGTTTATTCAACATTGGAAAGAACAAAGGCACAGCATGGTAATTTGTCTCCACTGTGGTCTCCTTTGATTCTGGTGTTTTTTAAAGGTAAACTTAATTTTTCCCTCCTACCTTATCTGCCAGTGTTCCTGAGCCTTGTATCTAGTAGAAGTGTGTTTCTCCTAATGACCACTTAGATTACAGGTAAAATGTAGTCAGGAACTTCTGCAGTTATTTAAATATGTAAGTCCCACTACAGTTCCTTCACATACGCCCTTGAGTATTTAGCTTGTTTTCTATCTACATCAATGGTGACATTTAAAAATCTGATGATCAATTATTTGAAAAGAATTGCTGTTTGAACTTACAGGTCACTTTGTTTAAAAAAAAGAACTACTTGATCTGAGTTGCTATAGTCATGACTTCTGCAGTGGTTTTCAAATTGTAGTATGCATAAAATCACCAGAGTTAGCTTGTCAAATGTGAGGGCCCTGAGCCTCACATTTATAGATTCTGATGAGATATGTGGGTTATAGCATAAGAATCTGCATTTTGTAAGCACTACAGATAATTCGAAGTGACTGATATAGTTTTCACATTAAGAAGCCCTGAAGTGCAAAAGATTTGATACAAAATGCTAGTAAAACTTATTATTTGGCCAGCTACATACATTAGTAAGGACTTTTTCACTTGTAAGTGACAGGTATCCAAATCAAACTGGTTTAAACAAAAATGGTTATATATTGACTCATATAACTGGAAAGTATGGGGGTAGAACTGGCTTCAGTAAAATATAACCATCTGCTAGCTTTTGGAGGATATCATCAGGTCTTAATTTCTCTGTCCATCTTCTGGATTTGTTTTCCTCTATGTTGCTCCTTTCAGGCAGACTCCAAGAGGTGACAAGACAGCCACGAGTGATTCTATGTTTTTATGACATCTTCTCAGGACTTCTTTGGAAAGACAACACTCCCACAGTGAGTCCCCATTGGACTAAATTGTATCACATCCCAATCCCAAAGACAATTTCCACAGCCAGTGGGTAGAATGCTCTGAATGGCCAGGCCAGAGTCGAATTCCTCCTCCTCCAGCCCCCAGATGAGTGAGTATGTATGTAAGTGTGTGTGAGCATGTGTTTGTGTGGTTTGGGAGGTGTGGGGAATGGACGGTTCCAATGACATCCCATGAATTGACTATGGAGTAGGGGTGATTCCACCCTCGTAACAAAAAGTCAATATGTTGGCCTTGGAAAACAGCCCAAGTCTACTGCATTACACATTTCACGTAAATAAATGTTAGTAAAACACCGTTTCCCTCCAACTAGCTATTCATGGACAATCTTAGATTTCTACGTCCTAGTGAGCACTAAACTAACTTGTTCTATATATGGCTTAGGTATACATGCTTAATAAATACATTTTAATCTTGATAATTAGCATTGCTATGACCGAGTAGCTTTTGGAGAGCTTAGCTATTCAAGGAAGGATGGAGGACCCCTAACAAAACTGTTTCTGAGGATTAGAGCCTGTTGGATGGTTAAGATTATATTTTGTTGACTTGTGCTTTGAAATTCATGACTTAAACTGACACCACTAACATTGATGATGGAATGATGAATTATCTTTAAGAAAAAAATGCCTGCTAAAACCTCATCAATGAAAGGTGAGAGATAAAGGAGGAGGAATTAAAAAATGAATAGCAGAAATAATTGATAGAACCCAGGTAAAGGAGATGACTGCTCAAAGCTGTGTGTACTAATTAAACCATGACTATGAAAGTAAGATGATTCTGTGTACATAAATGTGGGCGGTAAGAGGGGGTGATGGACATGAGAAATCAAAACCTTGCTTTCCATTAGAAAGACCAGACCTAGTATTATTATGGGCACAAGACCTACAAATGTAAATCAGTTTTATCAGTAATATTATCATGTGGAATAATTTCATAAAGTCTCATCTAGGAAGAGGTTTAACCCATTTATGCTGCAGGTTGTGAAATTTTGTGTGAAAAATCAGACCTTGGCTATGACCTTGAGGAGTAGGACATAAGTAACTCCCACAAGCTTAGCATTCCAAAAATGGAACTTTAAACATAAATGGCTTAAGGCTAGGGTGAGTGGTACAGGAGAAAAAAACCTAAATAATTGTGTGAAAGACTGGCAGGAGATAGAGAGTTAATGACTCTTGATCTCAGTTTTCTATTTTTCCAAACCCAATGTGTCTCCTTTGTGAATTATTTCTAAGCAGTAACAATTCAAGGTTCAGTTGAATATTAAACAGGTGGGGCCCTCTTCCAGGTCTGCAGGCTGATATAGGTTTGACAGGACCAGTGTATACATATGGCTTGTGACTCAGCAGATTCAGGAAGTAGCAACAGACAGCTTTTTCCCTTTAACTCGTTACCGACGCCTCTGATGACCTAAAATTTTAAACCAAAATGTCTGAAAGTGACCATCTTCAGCTCAGAATAAATAGGACTCAAAATAACTTGATTTCTTAGTTCAAAATTTGAAAGTTCAAAAAATATGGTAAAATTTGGTGGTGATATTCAAAAATGTTTTCCCAGGGGAATGTATCATTGTGTCAGGATTGCATGTCTTTAAAAAATACACAGTGTTTTTTAAAATTATATAATTACATATAAATGTATATTTAAAAAGTTTCCCCAGTGGATACTACATGGTATTATTGTGGATACTTATGTTTCATTTCTTGACACTTTTTCTTAGATGAATTGACCTTGTATCCCATTTAGAGAAAAGCAAGTTCAGTAAAACTATAGTAAATTAGACACCAAGAAAAAGACAAAAGACATGAATGTGACTCTAAGTGATGGTAAGGTCTAGATACAGGATGACATCAGCATGTTGGCAAGAAAGGGAGATATGCAACAAGGCGAGACTGTCTGATGTCCTGCCTGGGGTGGAACAAATGAAGGCAAATACAAAGCTACAGCAATAAATACAACTGTCTAAAACGTGCCCATCATGGTTATTAGTACATTTATTTTCTGATGCAGAGGGGCTTATTTAATGTATACAATTCATATTTAACCTTTCTCTTTTTCCTCTTATGCTTTCATCTCTGTCAGCCCTGCTCTTGCTCTGACCTTCCACCCATTCCAGGAGGATTTGTCTGACACTTGTGTTCTGTAAAAACCTCCTCTCTTTCAGGGCTCCTTTCTCCTCTGCTTAACTGAAAGTTGGCTTTTACTTGACCATGAAACCTTCCTTATTACTCGCTCAATGGTTTCATTTACAGATAAGGGTTCTTGGGTTTCTCCAAGATAGCAAGTCTGCAACAAGGGCTTGCATTCTGGTAGGATATTTTAGGAAGCGATCCAGAGCACAGGGTGGGGAACTGGAAGAGTGACTCAGGAAGGAGGGAAAGCCAATACAAAGATGGGTCATCTACTTGATCACTGCGATGGACAGCTGCAGTGCAATCCATCCGGGATGCTCTGAGGAACCTTAAAGAAAGCATCTCCATTGTTTGCCTAAGGGATGGGAGAGGGGAGTACTTATCCGCAGGCTAAGTATTGGTCAAGTGTTGTTCCAATCAGTCTTAATTCCCAGTTTTTAGATCACGCATAAGTGAGTGCCACATCAGTGCATCATCAGAAAAGCTCTGGAGCAAAAGACAAGAGCTGAGTGGTGTAGTTGAGCTGAGATGCTGTCTGCTTACATTTATTTGAAGCTGGTTGCTGCAGCAATTCTTGCAGTAAGCAGTTGCTCAAGAGGATACAAAGAGAGGCACATGAAGTGTCCTACACAAGAGGCAACCAATCCCCTGTAACAGTTGTTACCCAGCCAAGCCAACAATCATTTTCTGGAATCCATGACATCTCCCTAAACCACTCTCTCCCTCACCTCAGCTTCCAAGATGCTGTTCCAACTTCCTCAATGATCGTGGCACTAAAGCCTCCACCTTCTCTATAACCTGGGCTCTGCCACTGTTTTCCGTGGCTTCAGTACACACAGTGATGACCATGTAACTCCCTGGCATCACAATTTCTCATCTTCTTAGTCATCTCCCAACTTCAGTGACTTTCGGCACAGCCTTACCTGTGGTAACAGAATCACCCAGGGCTTCCGTACTTATAAAGCTTGAACACAGGAATTTATAATGATTATTTTGGTACACAACATTTTCCTTCCTTGTCCCCTCTGCTCTTCTCCTTGTTCTGTGCCATCTGATGCTTCCCTTCTTCCCGGTCCACGTCCTAGCAACTCTGATTTGATTTGCTTTCATACCTAGCTTGGACTTCTTGAAATGAACAACCATGTGAATAATATATACATATTACCTTAAAATCCTATACCACTTTTTCCTACTGTCTGTACTCTTGGTTCTGTGTCCTTGGTTATTCTCAAGGTGCTGGGGAAAATTCTCAAAACTGTGATACCACACTCAGCTACAAATTCACACTCTTTCCTCTCTGCTTAAACAATCATCTTATATATGTGTTTTTGAATCCCTGTACTAGTGGGTTCCTTGCTTGCCTTTTCTGCATTCCCTAAACTTCAACCCTTAATCTTATGTACTCCTTCTCAGTAGAAGCCCTTTATTTCTACTTCATCGAAAAAAAAAAAAATAGCGACATTATCACATAAGCCACCTCAACTTCTCTTATTTTCATCTCAAACTTTGTAGCCTTACCCAAACTCTCTTTGCATCTATCTCTGAGGGAAAATGAGCCCATTTCTCATGGAGCAAATTCTACCCTTTAAGGCTATGATATCAAATGAAATGCAACAGATCTACTATGAGCTCGTTATTCAGCTATCTCTGTCAGCACATTCACAGTCCTCTGCACTTTAAATGGCATTTCTCGTGGATGTGTCACCATCATACTACACCAATCCATGGCCCTCCACAACACATCCACATATGGAAACAAATCATATTTTCCCTTCTGTGCCCTCCTGGAGGAGTCCTCTCATGCCCACCTGAATCAGAGCTCTGGCCTCCATGCTGGTCTTCAAGATGCCATCACATTTATTACCTCATATCATCTCTTTCATCAATCACCAAGGCAGTGCTCAAGGATGCAACCTTGTATAGTGTTCAGGACCTCTGTAATCCAGCTCCCCACACACCCACATGCGCCTTGCACGTCTCCATCATGTAGGAGGAGTATGTTTCTTAGCACATGCTGTATCCATTACTTGGAACATTTCTCCCCTTCCTTTGAATCATCCACATTCTACTCATTCTCTACAAATTACATTTGTGTTCATCCTTCCCTTCTCCAAACATCGATCATATGTGTAGTCTGGAGTATATTAGACTATGCACTATTTTTATTATTCATTAATTCTTTGTTTTTGTGGCTTCTCTTTAATGAGGGAGTCTGCTCCTTAGGAGCAGAGACTTATCTTATGTATCTTGTATAGTCCATACCATGGTGGCCACTTATTAAGCACTTACTATGAATATCCTTTGGCTTCATTTCAATGAGTCAGAGCTTTCTGTTTGAAAGAGAAACCTACACATGCGCAGCTGAATCTCGGATAGTATAAACCAGCACTTTGGAATTCATAATTGGAATGAATTGGCATGATGAAGATTATCTTATTTTTCGCTGAATGTGGTTTGTGAATGACCGAGCTTCGTTTGAGTCGGGGACTGTGGGGTTCATCCCTAAATTTACAGTCCTAACTAAGCACAGAGCCTAAGTGTTCATTCAAAACTATGTCGATGATAAAATCACAAATATAACCTTTGTCTACACATCAGAAATTCTTGAATTAAAACATGACAATATAAGTATCTAAAAACATAAGATCTGACTTTTTAAAAAGTTCATTGAGCTGTTTGACAGCAATAATTTTGAAATTTGATTTAAATATTGGAATTTATATTAAGCTAAAACAGGAATGTTACGGGTTGTATGTTTATGGATGTTTAAGAGTCATTAAAGCAGAAATAATTTAAGCGAACAATATTGCAAGTCTCTTTTCTTTTAAAAATAAATTTGAGAGCCAGGTGTAATGGCTTGCACCTATAATCCTATCTACCCCAGAGGATGAGGTAGGAGGGCTGCCTGGGTCCAGATTTTAAGGCTGCAGTGAGCCATGATCAGGCCACTGAACTCCAGCCTCAGTGACAGAGAAAGACCTACCTCAAAAAATAAAATGAAACAAATGTAATGGAATGTGATAAACATTGATCTAGTCTAGCCTCTAGCCCCATGCAGGACTCTTCTCTAATATCCACGTCGTATTCCTCAACAATACTGCCCTCCATGACAGGAAGTTCAGCTCCTCTCAAGGGCACCAACTGTATTTGGAGTCCAATTCTGTTTTTTCAGGAAAATTGAATTTTACAGGAATCACAAATTTAAATGCCTAGAGACCAGGCACATAGAGAAATGATGAAAGCAGGCCAGGTGTAATACAGTAGGGAGTGGTAGGGGCTGTGGGGACCCGATGGGTGCAGGCCTGGCCACAGGAGAGTGAGTGCTATGCTACCCCAGTGGCATGCTCCCAGGGGAATCAGGGGCCCGTGTCACCAGCGCTTCTGTGACTCAAGAGAAGCTGAAAATCCAATGTTTGTATTTCTGTGGGGTCGGTGGTGATATCCCCTTTATCATTTTTTATTGCATCTATTTGATTCCTCTCTCTTTTCTTCTTAGTCTTGCTAGCGGTCTGTCAATTTTGTTGATCTTTTCAAAAAACCAACTCCTGGATTCATTGATTTTTTGGAGGGTTTTTTGTGTTTCTATCTCCTTCAGTTCTGCTCTGATCTTAGTTATTTCTTGCCTTCTGCTAGCTTTTGAGTGTGTTTGCTCTTCCCTCTCTAGTTCTTTTAATTGTGATGTTAGAGTGTCAATTTTAGATCTTTCCTGCTTTCTCTTGTGGGCATTTAGTGCTATAAATTTCCCTCTACACACTGCTTTAAATGTGTCCCAGAGATTCTGGTATGTTGTATCTTTGTTCTCATTGGTTTCAAAGAACATCTTTATTTCTGCTTTCATTTCGTTATGTACCCAGTAGTCATTCAGGAGCAGGTTGTTCAGTTTCCATGTAGTTGAGCGGATTTGATTGTTAACTATCACAAGAAGAGAAAACCAAACACCGCATGTTCTCACTCATAGGTGGGAACTGAACAATGAGATCACTTGGACTCGGGAAGGGGAACATCACACACTGGGGCTTATCATGGGGAGGAGGGGAGGGGGGAGGGATTGCATTGGGGAGTTATACCTGATATAAATGATGAATTGATGGGTGCTGACGAGTTGATGGGTGCAGCACACCAACATGGCACAAGTATACATATGTAACAAACCTGCACGTTATGCACATGTACCCTAGAACTTAAAGTATAATAAAAAACAAAAAAACAAAAAAACAAATTCACATTAACAAATAGGAATCAGAAATGGTAAATTAAAAGGTTAATGGACAAACACCATAAATACATAGTTGCTCACCTTTCATCTCTTAGCTTCTTTACAAGGCCCAAGAGTATGTACAGTAATAATCATAATAAAGTATTATTGGGTTTGTAAAAAAAAAAAAAAAATCCAATGTTTATGTGAAATCATGGGATTTTTCAATTGAGCAACTAATTAAAAAGGTTAAATAAGATACTACGTGGAGGGTGGTAAATGAAACCTATCTATGGACTAAATCTGGCATGTGGCCCTTTAGTTTTTATAACTAGGGATTTTAAATCCTGCCTTACAATCTCACCTCTGGAAAAAGGTGTATTAAACTCAATAAAAAATGTTAAATATCTAGGGCTATTTTTCTCTATACTTACCCTAGTCTCTTAATATTCCTTGAGTCTTTTGAAGCCTAAATACAGTTAGGTTAAAACATCAGTTACACATATCAATATTGAGAAAGCCATGATTTAACAGGTTCCCTGATGCAAAGGATCAATTTCTTTTATGAGGCCAGCCGCGGTGGCTCACGCCTCTAATTCTAGCACTTGGGAGACCAAGGTGGGCAGATTGCTTGAGGTCAGGAGTTGGAGACCAGCCTGGCCAATATGGGGAAATCCTGTCTCTACTAAGAATACAGAAAATTAGCCAGGCATGTGGTGTGCGCCTGTAGTCACAGCTACTCAGGAGGCTGAGGCAGGAGAATTGCTTGAACCTGGGAGGTGGAGGTTGCAGTGAACTGAGATAGCACCACTGCACGCACTCCAACGTGGGAGACAGAGCAAGACTCTGTCTCAAAAAAAAAAAATTCTGTTATGATTGTTTGCTTACTTTTGGTCCTTTGTTAAAATTTTCATGTGGCAACCATGCCTAGTATTCTCTAGTCCTCCCAGTTTTACATCATAAGCAAATTTGATAATCATGGTGTCTATGTGCTCATTTAGATCATGGATTAAAACTTAGCTAAACTTTCCTAGACCAAGATAATAATTTTATGGTAAGCCACTTGTCCTACCATCCTGACCCCCAACCAGTTGGCATCCATCCCTGGGTCCATGATCTTTAAATCTTTGGAAAAAATCATTCAATCTGCTGAAATCATGATATTAACATCCAACCTATATTTCTCTTTCTTGATAAGAAGGTATCAAGGCTGAGCTTGTTAGTCTGCTAAAATAAAAACACATTGTCTAAATTATTATCCTCATATACCAAGTTGTTTCCATTGAAAATGGAGCTGAGGCCAGTGCTACTGGGTTGCACAATTCAGGGGTTTGGTTCATCTTATCTATTGCTCAGAAGTCTACCGCTAAGCATAACTCATATACATGAAATACAACATGGCTGGTTCCCCTGGAGCTGTGCAGCCCTGCAGCCCGAATGAGGTTAATTTGACAATAATGTTCTCGAAGCTTCTCTGCATCTCTGCTAGCTCCTGGTGATTATGTTCATAGGCCAGACTTCAACACAAAACAAAAAATCCCTGACTAACAATTTGTTGGCATCAGATGTCAGACATACCTCAGAATGATTTCCTTTGATAAATACTTTGGTAACATTTGAAGTTATGGAAGAAACTGTAATTTGGTTATAGAATCAATTTTTAATCTTAGTAAATGCTATGTAACCCCAGAGAAAATCTAAATATTGATGGTTTTCCATATATATTATTCACTTACACTTAATCAACATATCTATTGTGGTCAAGATGATCTTTTGGAGCAGGGGTTGGTAAACACTCTTGTAAAGGGCCAGATAGTAAATGGTTTAGGCTTTGCAGGCCTCCTATGGCCTGTCACACCTTCTTTTTAGTTTTTCTAGCAGTTATAAATGTTTTCATAGCTTGTAGTCTTATAAACAGTAAGTATCATCTCACTGTCTTATGTTTTTTTCTCTTTATTTTTGACACTATGGGCATACACTGTCCTAAGTAGTTTTTAGGTATCAACTCACCAAATCCTCATAGTAACTCAAGGAATAGGTACCCCTATTATCTCCATTTTTTAGATTGGAAAACTAAAGCATAGTGTGGTTTTGGAGGGAGGGGTTAAGTAACTTGCCCAAGTTTGAGTGATGATTTTGCTCTTGCAAAGAATTTCTTCACATTGTATCTTGCATATATTAGAGGGTGCAAATAAATGCAAAATAGATACAAAGAATTGTTATTTATCTCTATAAAAGGTAAGCTGGCCTCTGCCTTTGACTTTTTTTCTTCATACCACAGAATACAACTGCGGAAGTGTGTTTTCACCACATTTTGGAATGACAAACTGATAGGAAAATATTTTAAATAGCATGCCAAAGATGTCTTCACTGTGCACAAAATGGACAAAGTCCAAATGTTAGTTTAAATTTCATATTATCTACCAATCTTCCCAGAAGAATGTGAAAGATGTTATTGTTTAGGTCACGTAGTCTTTCTGAATAACCTTTTCTTTGTGAACAGTTGGCAATCCCAACCCTGGATTTTTCCATTTAATGTTCAAGGGAAGCTCATTTCTGAGATCGTTTTTGATCAGCATATCTGTTTATTTTCTGGTACTGGTGGTTATTTGCCTTGAAACTTTAAACTGTTGATCGCTTTCCTTTTTAGCCCTGCAGTTTCCTGTTTAGTAAGACTTGCATTTCCTCCACATTTTCTCTAACACTGAAAATGAATGGTTGCTTCTAAAAGTTGTAATTTTTACATTAACATTTTTTATTCTCTGAATGAGTGTTCTTCTGTCAGACAATGGTAGGGAGCTGGTGAAGGGTGCTATTTATTTGGGGAAATCCAAAAATTAAAAAAAGAGAAAATAACATAATAAGTTTTGTTGTGAAACAAAGGCTTGAAATAAAAATATCTCATAAGGACTCTAACCATGGGGTGAATAAAGAGAAGGAGAAGGGGAAGAAGAAATGGTGTGGGAAGAGGCAGGGGTAACACTAGAGATGTCCTCACCAAGTCAGAAGTCAGAGGACAGTCAGATGCAGGCGACCAAAGGGTTTTTTCAAATTTAAGTAGAAAGCCGTATCCAGGTACCTGTAAATCCAAGCCTCCAGGCCAGTCCACTGACCCTGAACATGAGGACAGCTTGATAACAGAATGTTTCATGCAGAATGTGTGTATAATATGCATTCGAGAGGAAGACTCACAGCCAGCAGGAAGCGACCATATTAAAACTTCTTTTAAGCAAACAGGTATTCACATTTCTTATCTTTCTTGTGTTAGTTTTTCTCTCTGTGGGCTATTGTGCAACTACCTCTGTTACCAGTAATTGTCCACTTTTTTTGGATATATTGCATTTAAATTATTTATCTCCTACAAGAAACTTGAAATTATGCTTTTTCAGGAGGGTTCCCCTTACCTAGAGATGATTTTTAAATATAAAGTAGCATAATGAAAGAAATCATGTGGGATTTCAAACGTAAAATCCTTTTTTACTTTAATTTGGACAAAGAAAATGGGCTCACGAATTAGAAGATTTAGGTACTATTATATTCAATCCATGAATCTTAATTCACCTAACAAATGTTAAGCGTTCTTTCAAGTTTGACAAATAAGTTTCCAATCTTGGTTTGTTAATTTTACACAAACTAAAATTAAAATAAAACATGTTAAATACCTCAAGAAAATTCAGTTAAAAACCTGAATTTTTTTATATCATCACAAAAATGCAATATATGAAATTTTTAAAAAATTTCTTTCCCCAGTTTTCATGGATTTAAACCTCCGACAGTGTTAAACTTTTAAAAACTATCTAATTTTAAGTATTGGTTTTCCTGACTCGATATTTTAATTTGTAAAACTGCATGTTATTTTTAGCATGGCAATCTAATCAATAGGACAACTTCTGCCAGGTTACAATGATTAGAAAGCATCATTTACAGTAGAATCAACATTAATTTTCTGTAACGTAAATTATGGTGAAAATAAAATACAGTGTACAAGGAGGATCAGAGCATGGGGTGTATTTGTTTCTAAGGTGCTTTCAAATCAACTCTTAAGAATGATTTAACTGCCAGTTCATTCAAAAGCCTAGTTGGTTATGGTCTTAATGTTTTGATGTTCAGGGACAGATTTTTCCTAGCCCCTGAGCTGGTATATATTAAGCAAGTTTCACATGCAAAGGCCCTAACCAGAGCATTTTCACATAGCTCACTGCAAACACTGTACGGTGTCCCAGTTCAGCACTTGTCCACTAGGAAGCATTGCCAGTCACAACCAGTGAGAAAAAACCTGCATGCTTTTCCACATTGCAACAAACCGCTGATTGTACAGAAAGGACTGTCCTAATCAGAAAGGCATGCTAACCTAACCTGAAAGGTAGATGGACGCCTGGAAGGTAAACACATAGATATATCTAAAAACATTGACTCATATAGAATGTTACTCATGTGTTAGACACTGGGAAGATTTTTTAAAACCTTTTATTAAAGTATCATGTACACGCAAAAAAAAACCTAGGTATAGAGCTCCATGAATTTTTACAAATTATACTTGTAAAATCAGCACCCAAATCAAGAAACAGAATATTGTCAGCACCCCTGAAGCTATTCATTCTTCCACCTTGAAAGTAACCCCTTCCTGTCCCCTAACAGTATAGTGTAATCTTGTCCGTTTTGAAACTATTTCTGTAAATTGAAACGTTATATATGTACTATTTTGTGTGACTTCTTTCGTCATTGAGATTTAGCCATATTGTATGAAGTTGTGTTCCTTTTTTTTCTCATTCTATCATGAATATACTCTGATTGATTTATCCATTCTACTGTTGATGGGCTTTTGGGAAATTTCCAGTTTGAGGCTTGCATAGTGTGGCCATGAACATTCTTGTGCATTACTTTCAGTTAACAGATGTATGTGAGATAAAATCCACATTCCATGATCTGGCATTCAAGTCTTTAAAATATGCCTCCTGCTAAGCTCGCAAACCCGAGTATAATTTCTTGTTGCTCATTTTGCTCTGTTGCTTCACCTCTGCTGCCCACCACAACCCCAACTGCTCTGATTGTGCTCCATTCCCTGCATGAGGAGACACACGTGCTCCCACTCACCTACTAGAAATGACTGATCTAGAATGCCCTTTGCTTCCACGCGTGCGAAACTGCAACTGATTTTCTCCTCCGTGAAGGCTGCTTCTGTCCTCCCTTCCATTTGCCCAAGTCACATTCACCTTCTCATCTGTTTTCACATCAATCACCACTAAGTTCTGGGGCCTCCTGGCTGCCTGGTCCCCTAGATGTTAGTTTACGTGTCTAGCCTCCCTGCTTCTTCAGGGTCCTCAGGGGTGAGTAAGGACTGAGTCCGTTCATATCTTCAGTGTTTAACATAGATGCCCAATGGATATTTATTGAATGTATAAAAGAATTTATTGTAGCCAGGGAGGCAAAAACAGGCTTTCTTCATAGTGGAATATGAATATACTACTTTTCTCATTTCTTATTAATATGATCAAGTTTTGTTTCTTTGCTTATCAGTATTTTTTAACTAGGTGTTTGCAATGATAGTACTTCTGTATATACTTTAAAGTGCCATCTCTTTGCAATTATGATGTCCATGAATATGAAGATTTGCTGGGATACAGTGAGACTGAATAATAGTCTTTGAATAAAAAATTGTAGACAAAATTCCTGAAATCAAATATATTTTAAAACATAGAAGCACAGAGAGTTCCAAATGGAGTGTGCATCAGGGTGTGCACTCTCTTCATTGCCACTCTTCAGCCTTTGCCTGTTCCTGTTTCCATTCCACAGTGTGTAAAATTGATGTGCTAAGCTGATTATGCAGGAGTGAGGTATGATTGATCATAATGTTGCTTTTAGAGAAGTCTGAAAAATGCCCCCCAAATCTGGTATATTAAAAAAATTTCATGTACATTTTAAAATTAGAAATAATGTTAAAAATATAATGCCTGGGCCAGGCACAGTGGCTCACACCTGTAATCCCAGCACTTGGGGAGGCTGAGGCAGGCAGATCACAAGGTCAGGAATTCGAGACCAGCCTGACCAACATGGTGAAACCCTGTCTCTACTGAAAATATAAAAATTTGCCAGGTGTGGTGGCGGGCGCCTGTAATCCCAGCTCATTGGGAGGCTGAGGAAGGAGAATCACTTGAACCTGGGAGGCAGAGGTTGCAGTGAGCCAAGATCTCACCACCACACTCCAGCCTGGGCAACAGAGGGACAGTCCATCTCAAAAAATTAAAAAAAGAAAAAAAAAAAATATATATATATATGTACACACACACACACACACACACACACATATATATATAAAGCCTGGGTAAAACAAATGAAAACCTACAAATAAATCTTCTCTGAAATGTAAAGCCCCAAATGATTCATAAGCCCTTTTATAGAAAATTGAAAAATTGTAAAGGTATCAATTACTCATGAATGTATAAATTCTTCACCTTTTCCTTAAGGTATTTTCTGTGGACACAGTCATCATTCGAAAATTTAGCTCTTAATTTAACCTTTAAAATCTAGGAAGGCTGATTTTTTAAAATGCTGTTATAAGAATACTTTATAAAAAACAAGATAGTGGCACTATTAAGACAGAAAAGCCTCCCTGAAGTGCTTTGCAATAATTAAGAAAATAACAATGCACTGGAAAAAGTTAATTTTAATTTTCCAAACGGTTTTACTCTTACAACATTCCAGATTTTATCAATAAGTTCTAAAGAATAGAAATATGCTGAACAAAGGGAAGAAACACTTTCAGACAAGTTGCAAAAAGAAAATAAGGATTAAATATTTTTCATACTTTGTTCAAAAGTGTGTATTTTGATTTTGTTCTTACTTAAATAATGCTAAATTACAGTACGAAGCCTGCATTAGTAACTATTCTTCAATAGTCACATTATCCAGGATTACTGGCATTAATACTAAATTAGCATTAGCTGGCTGCTATTGTTTGTAATTTTTTTTTTCCACTTTGTGTGAGTTCCGTGAATCTAAACATTGTGTAATCTCCCTCTTTCTCTCAAGGGACATAATGTTTTACAGTGAAAATAACTGTGGCCCAGAAACCTGCAGACTTAAAATTAAAATGTGACTTGCTACCAAGTGGTTTTGTGACCTTAGACAAGTCACTCAGCTTTCACTGACTCTTGTTTAAAGGGATTGGGCTGGACCTAGGGCTGCGTAAGGTCTTTTCCAACTCTAATATGAAATGACTCTTCTCTGGACCCGTATTAAAGAGGATTGTGCCTTATAACATACCACTGTTCCAGACTCAGCCCTTTCTCTACCAGTTTTGACTGAAGAATCTTCTAGTGAAAAGTAAACCCATCTCAAACAGATTTAGCCAAATAAACACTTTATTGGCTCACATAACTGAAAAGTCCTGGAGTAGATCTAGATTTCTGAAGTCTGGAGGGGTCAAAGGGCTCCAAATGTGTCCTCAAAATCCAGATCCTCAAGTTCTTCTCCTCCATGCTGTTTTCCTTTCACTTAGTTTCATTCTCAGGCAGGTCCTCTCCATGTGCTGGTCTCTTGTAACTCTAGGCCTGCCTCATCTTTTTTTTTTTGAGATGGAGTCTTCCTCTGTCACCCAGGCTGGAGTGCAATGGTCCAGTCTCGGCTCACTGCTACATCTACCTCCCAGCTTCAGGCAATTCTCCTGCCTTAGCCTCCCTAGTAACTGGGACTACAGGCACCCGATATCACTTCGGGATAATTTTTAGTAGAGATGGGGTTTCACCATGTTGGCCAGGCTGGCCCACAACTCCTGACCTTTAGTGATCCACCCACCTCAGCCTCCCAAAGTGCTGGGATTACAGACGTGAGCCACCAAGCCTGACCCCATCACTGTTTTCTGAAGTGAAAAATAAACATTTGTTCACTAAATAACTGTGGCAGTTATGGAAGTGTGACACTCAGATTGCAAACTGCTGATCTCCATCTGCGGTGACTTCAGGATCCACCAGAGCACCCTAGCTCAGATCATACTCTTCCCGCACAGCCACGTCCTCATGACTGAGCATGGCGGAGTTCTAGGGCCTGATATTTCTGCCCAATGCTGTGCTCCTCTATGGGCAGTCTTTGATTGGAAGCTTCCCATTGGGTTGGCCAAGAATTGGTTATGTCTGCATGGCAGTCTGAGGCTCTCCAGTTTGTTTCCTCCCATTTTCTTACACACTTTTGAGTGTGTCTGAAAGCTTTCCCTGTCTAATCCCACTTTCTTGCCCTGTATCTTCCATAGGTGTTACCTCCTGGTAAACCTTGTGCATTCCTGGCTCTGTCTCAGCATTTACCTCCTGGGCGACCTACACCAGTGGTAACATGGGCTGTCAGGCTGGGTCATTCGGCATCTAGCAATGAGGACCCCATTGTGGGTGGTAAACAGAGCACACAGAGTTCCTAGCATGAGGTGCTGACCCCACTGCTTAAACCTTCACAGGCAGTGACCTAGGACAACGTTGCAGTGGAGGGAAACATCATACTTGCTATAATGATTCAGGACTTTGAACAAGGCTGAGTAGGAGATGACAGGAGAATAATGCATACAAGGACAATCAAGTTGGTTTGCTGTTATTAGATTGAATTGAAACCCTGCAGAAGAATAATGAAAAGCTAAGGGCAGTTAACAAACTGAAAACTCAGTGAGAGGTCCAGGGGGCCTCTTTGGCGGCTTAAAAAGCAGGCTTTACCTTCAGAAAAACCTGAAAAACAACCTCAGGGCTTGGAATCACTGAGCTTCAGAGATTATGAGATGCTTAGTAGAGGCAGGACTAATAATCGAGCACGAGTTGGGAATATGAGGAAGCTTGAATATTGGATAGGGACATCTGAGTTGATATCCTTAAAGAGTTTGGTTTCCCAGATTCCTCAGAGCCTGTGTGGGGAACCCATTCATCCCTGTTAAGAGCTAGAGCTCTCTGCATGTGAGGAGACACTGGAAGGGCTTCTTCCCAGCAAGGCATCAGGGGTGTCCACTCAGGGTTTATCTGTGCTTCTGGCTGCATGTTGATACCTAGGATTAAGTTGCAGCATAACCCACATCTGCGCTGGCCTGATCACAGAGACAGCAATTGTGTCCAAAATTTGCTACAAAAATTAGACAGCGTCTACCAGCAGAAGCTGGGAAAGTACTCCTGGGATTGGATTTTGAGGGTGCTTGACAAAGGAGACCAGAACATAAGATTGGATGAAGGAGAGTTTATGGACTTAGGGGCACTCTCTTGGAATATAGGATTTCACCCTGGCAAGGACCTCGGGTACATGATATGTAGGCTTTGATTTAGCAAATATGCTACTTTTGATTCTCATCAAGAAAGGGGAACAGAAAAAGTCCACATCTATATAGTACGGAGAGCAGAATGCATTCACAGTTATGCCCCAGGGCTATGTTAACTCTGCCATAACAGAGTCCTAAGTGATACGAACCATCTGAAGAGCCCTCAGAATATCATGTTTATCCATTGCATTGATGATATTATGCTGATCAGACAGACAGATTGATTAAGGCACATGTACTACAGAGGAAAGGAAATAAACCCTTTGAGGATTCAGGGGACTGTCACCTGGGTAAAGTTTTTAGGGACCCAGCAGTCAGAGACATGCTGAGGCATCCCCTCTAAAATAAAAAACAAATAAACAAACAAAAAACAAATTGTGGCATCTTGTATACCCTACAGGAAAGAAAGGAGCACAGTGCCTGGTAAGCTGCTTTGGGTTCTGTAGACAACACATTCCATACCTGGCAATACTCCCTCAGCTGAAATATCAGGTGACAGGTATCAGGTGCACATTTCATGTTCAAGCAGCCCCGCTGCTCAGACCACATGATCAGGCAGACCCTATGATTTTGTTTAGTGGTGGTAAAGGATACATTGGCATTTAGGGAAAAGCCCAGTTGGAGAATCTCAGTGCAGGCCCCTGGATTTTGAAACAAATCCAGGTCATCTGCAAAAGAGAAATACACACCTTTTCAAAAACCATCAAAACCAATAGAGATGATAAGGGAGGCCGAGGAGAATGGAGAGGCAAAGGGAAGTGAATATCAGTTGCAAGAAGGACTGCCTTCTGGAAGAACATCCCTTGAGAAGCCTGCAGGGCTGCCCCTGAGTGTTTACAGAGAAGCAGATTCAAATGGCACAGGAATGGCCTGTGGCCACCAGGGAGATGTGCTGGATGTATCTCTCCTTAAGAAAGAACCTGCTTTTGAATGTGTTTGCTCTTGCTTCTCCAGTTCTTTTAATTGTGATGTTAGAGTGTCAATTTTAGATCTTTCCAGCTTTCTCTTGTGGGCATTTAGTGCTATAAATTTCCCTCTAC
>NW_012115178.1:5236077-5251118 GCF_000951035.1 Colobus angolensis palliatus
CGAATTGATGGGTGCTGACGAGTTGATGGGTGCAGCACACCAACATGGCACAAGTATACATATGTAACAAACCTGCACGTTATACACATGTACCCTAGAACTTAAAGTATAATAATAAAAATAAAAAATAAAAAAAAGAGAAAGAACCTGCTACTCAGCTGTGAGTAGTACAGAGGGTTGACAGCTTTCTGAAGCAGTGTCTTTGGAGTATGTTACAACTTTGAACCAAGGCCACACCATTTCCTGATGGTCCTCAAACAATGACTGAACATGATGGGGGTGCCAGGACCAGCCATTTCTGCCACGCATGGGGGGATTCCTTTAATATACTGTATAACTCCCGACTTTTCCAGCATCTCAAAATCTCTTTGCTTAATTCTGTATCCTCCCCATTTGCCTTTCATAAATCTCAGCTTTATGTCTGGTCTAAAAAACCTTCTCCCCAAATCCTCTTGCACTCCTGTCTCCTGAACAGACTAGGGTGATAAGTTAACCTCCAGGAGCCCTTTCTTTACTATTTTCCACATTTGTAAGAAAATAAAATGTCATCATTTTTGCTGTCTTCCAGTTACATCATGCAACAGGTCTCTTTCAGGACAGTTTCCGGTTACATGGTGAGAAGGGCATCCGCACCATGGAAGGGCAAGTGTTCATGTGAGAATTATGGCCTCTTTTAATGGTAAGCATATTTTTGCATCCTTAGCTCCTGTTTCCTACATCATTCTGTAGTTAAAGTCTCAAAATATTACTCGAATTATTTGTTAGTCTCTTCTTCTGTCTCAATAGTACCTTTGTAAGAACTTTAAATCGTTTTCTTTCACTGGTATTTAATGAATGCTGATTTTAAAGGGGATCTAGTTTCTTTTTTTCTCATCCTCTTATTTTTTCTTCCTCTGGTATTAGTCTTTTCCGTTGCTTTTATTAAGCTATCTTTGAGTTCAGAAGGCTGAGAGAATTTTTTTTTTTAAAGCAAGCTTGCCTACCAGCCAGTTTTATATTTTTCCCCAAGCACTCAACAGTCTAATCTTTTTCCCATTTAAAATGAGAATGAGTTTAGCAAGAAATTGACTTGATGTTAGGACAGGAGCTCCGGGAAGCTCTAATCTCAGTGACAGCCTTAACAAACCAATCCCGCTCTCTGGCCTCGTACATATTGAACAGGACCTGTTCTTTCTGGCCCTCCAGGTAGGAAAGTAAGCCTCTAAAGTACACTGGTGAGGGCTCTCTGTTCACTCTTTTGGTTTGTCCTTCTGTACTTTCAGGATTTGGGGTCTTTGCAATATATTCCCTACCCTTTTAGAAGCAGAAGACTATAAAACAGGAAGCGGACTTTGGTTGCTTTTGAAATGTTTGCTCTAGTTTTACTATCAGGGCAGCTCTCAAAACGGTGATATTTAGAAACTTCTTGAAATTTGAGTCTTTAAAGAAAGATTTTGTTTTTTGTTTTCTCTTTCCACAGGAAAAAAAACTAATGACATACATTTTGTAGGCTAGGGAGAGGGAGTCTTGCCTCAGAGAAAATAGTATTATAATGATCTGTAACATTGCCTATTGCTTATATCAGTAAGTATCCATGCCAGTGACCCTCAAACTTTGGAGTACATCATAATCGCCTGGAGAACATTTTAAAATACAGATTTCTGACCCCCCTCTCAGCATGTTTTATTCAGTAGGGGAAGGCTGAGGATTTGCATTTCTAACAAGTTCCCAGGTGATGATGATAATGCTGGTCCCGGGACCACTCTTTGGTCCACTCCATTAGGAAAAAAAAGAAAAAAAAAAGCTCAAATTTCTATGAGCATTGTTCATTGAACTAGGGGGTTATGACTGTTTTATATCATAACTGAATTAACTTAATAGGGAAAGTTACAAACCCTGATTTATTTTAGAATAAATAATTATTGAGATAAAACTGTCATTTCTCTTCTCAGTCTGGTGGGTGATAATGCATTCCTTTGTTTCTTACAAAAGTGTATATGTGGTCAATTATTTGTAAAACAAAAACTGGAAACTAAAAAGTATAAGCTATGTTGAATACTCTTTAAATGTCTCAAATACTTATTGGAATCAATAGGAGATTATGAAGTTCTTTTCTGTAAAAGTAAGGCTTCATAAGATGCACTTTATAGGCTTGTTATGAAGTTTAAAACAGAGTATGTACAGAATGCTTAACAGTGTCTGACAGTAGCAGATAATCAAGAAATATTGTTTCATTTTCATTTCTTTAACCATTTCAACACCATTAATTATTATTATTATTATTATTTGACACAAAGTCTCACACTGTTGCCCAGACTGGGGTGCAGTGGCCCAAGCTCAGCTCACTGCAACCTCCGCCTGCTGGGTTAAAGCCATTCTCCTCCCTCGGCCTCCCTGGTAGCTGGAATTATAGGCACGTGCCACCACGCCTAGCTAATTTTGTGTTTTATTTTATTTTATTTATTTATTTTCTTGAGACAGAGTTTCATTCTTCTTGCCCGTGCTAGAGTGCAATGGTGCCATCTTGGTTCACTGCAACCTCTGCCTCCCAGTTCAAGCAATTCTCCTGCCTCGGCCTCCCAACTAGCTGGGATTGCAGGCACATGCAACCATGCCCAGTTAATTTTTGCATTTTTAGTAGAGATGGGGTTTCATCATGTTGGCTAGGCTGGTCTTGAACTCCTGACCTCAGGGGATCCATCCTCCTTGGCCTCCTAAAGTGCTGGGATTACAGGTGTGAGCCACCGTGCCCGGACCCATTAAATTCTTTATGATGATATTTTTACAAATATATTTGGTACTGAAAAGTGAGAGAAATAGGAGAGGGGAAGTTTAAAATGTTATTAAATGTTAGATCATGTTTCATTATGCATTGCAATAATTGGAATTGGGGATTTTTTTAAAAATTTATTTTTTACAACAAAAGATTAGATAATAGGAACAATGCCTTCAATACAGACTAGGCATGCTAGTTTAGACTATTATTAAAAATTCAAATTTTTTTGTTGATTCTATAGCCAAATCCATGTAATACTACCAATAATAACTTTTCCATGGAAGTACGTTTGCATGTCAGAGACTGTGCTAAACACTTTATATTGCTTACCTTGTTTCATCCTTATAATAACCCTGTTAGGTATGTTTTCTGACTTTTACGCATATTTGTTCATTGGTATCTCCTCTTACCTCTAATGAAAGCTTTGATGAACAGGGGCTTTGTTTTATACCCTGCTATAGCCCTGCTGCTTAAAAGAATATTTGGCAGCCAGGTGTGGTGGCTCGCGCCTATAATCCCAACACTTTGGGAGGCTGAGGCAGGTGGATCATGAGGTCAAAAGATCAAGATGACCATCCTGGCCAACATGGTGAAACCCTGTCTTTACTAAAAATACAAAGATTAGCCGGGCATGGGGGTGCCAGCTACTCTGGAGGCTACTCTGTAATCCCAGCTACTCTGTAATCCCAGCTACTCTGGAGGCTGAGGCAGGAGAATCACCTGAACCAGGGAGGCAGAGGTTGCAGTGAGCTGAAATCGTGCCACTGCACTCTAGCCTGGGCAACACAGTGAGACTCCATCTCCAAAAAATAAAAATAAATGAATACTTGGCAAATAGTAGGTGCTTAAGGAGAGTTTGTCAAAATAAATTCATGCATCAATGAAAGGCAGTCTTGAAGTTAAGCAATTTGTCCCAAGATCCTGGCCAGTATTAAAATCCAGGAGCTCTCACTCAAGTTTTCCTTGTCCTGACCCTTCACATGCCCTGTAGAAGATGAACTTTTCTCAACTATTGAAAAAATATCTGAGGCATTTGTATTACTTTCTTTGCAGCTTTCAAATGCTAAGAATAGTGTATGTAATATCAAAATGTTCTTTGAAAGAAACCTGTAGTTTAGGTAAAAATTCAGAATAAACTCAGGGTGAAGGTAAGAGCATCTTTTATAGAGAAGACTGCAGGAAATGAGTTACTCTGAGGCCTGTCTTTGTGTAAAACTGGACTGAAAATGGTAAGACATCTGGTATCACCAACAGGGGGTTCTCTCTTTCCCAAACTGTTAAGTGCCTGCAGTCTCTCCTTCAATGAAGGGTGTGGTTGAGGCTTGGTTGAAGCCATTTCTCTAAATCCCACAAAGTATAAACATGATGATGGGATAAACTTGATCCTTGTTATCCCTCCCTCGCATTATGAATATAGGCTAAAGGAACAATAGACGACCATAGTATTATTGATGTGCACATTTGCCTGAATTTAAGTTTTAAATCATAAATCAAACGAAAATCATACCTCATAATATAAAATTTCTTATTATACTAGAATTCTTAGAAATTTGTCATCTTCTTCCTTTTAACAAAAGGAAAAATGTTGCCACATTTTACTCCTATATCCCTTCCCCTTTGTCTCCACTGAAAATCAGAAGCATCTTTATCTGCTTACTGGTGAATACTTTCAAATTTGGTTATTTCAAATAAACACTGTTGAACTTAATCCTCATAAGCTTCAGTGAAGAGTTACTTCTAATATTTTCATTTCAGATTAAGTGGATTTCTATTTGTTTCTTAATTTTCAGTGGATTTTTGAATTGAACTGTCTTGTTCTACAATAATAGAACTCTTGATTTTTATCTGGCCATATCACTCTGTAATATGTACTTCATTTCCCAGCTCATTTCAGCCATTTGTGGCCATGTGACTAGATTTTGCCCAATCAGATGTGAGAGCAGTACACGTCATGCCCAAAACATGTTCTGAAGGGCAGTGTCCACGCCCTTCTCTCCCTCCCTCCTGGTAACTCTGTCCTGCGATGTGGATGTGGTAGGTGATCATCTTCAACTGTGTGGATTAGCCCAACACCCCTGACATGGTGGAACAACAAGAGAGAAGAAACCCAGGCTCCTGAACCATCTACTTTTAAATGTTAACATGAGAGAGAAACAAACTCTGTCTTATATAAGCAACTATTAATTTGGGTTTGTGTTACACAAAGCTAAGGTAGCTTCATGTACAGTATATTTTCCTTCTACATTGTTTAATATACCTTTTTAGAAAAAAGTAAAAAATAAGGAAATCATAATAAACCAAGATCTTTAGCAACAATGAAATCTCCAAGTGCAAATACTTTATATCACTTTTCAAAATCAAACAAAATAAGATTGCTGGGCATGGTGGCTCATGCCTGTAATCCCAGCACTTTGGGAGGCTGAGGTGGGTGGATCACCTGAGGTCGGGAGTTTGAGACCAGCTTGGCCAACATGGTGAAACCCCGTCTCTACTAAAAATGCAAAAAATTAGCTGGGAGTGTTTGCATGTGCCTGCAATCCCGGCTACTTGGGAGGCTGAGGCAGGAAAATCGCTTGAACCTGGGAGGTGGAGGCTGCAGTGAAGCCAAGATCACGCCACTGCACTGTGGCCTGGGTGATAGAGCGAGATTCCAACAACAACAACAAAAGGATTGACAAAACTTTGGTTTAGATGTTTTCCCTCATATATAATAAGTTGTGATTCTCAGTGAATCCTCTTCAAGTTTATAGTTTTTATTGGCCATAACCACACAAGTGACTTTTTTTGGAGGGATCATTTATCAGTCAAAATAAGTAGAATTAAAACTTTTGTTAGTGTATTAGCTTTGTGCAAAGGTACACAGATAAAATTTCTATACACATCCTTTCTTGATCCCTCCAGACACAGAGACTGAAAAGTTGTCTCTATAAATAAAGAAGCATATTCTTCTAAAACTTTCCATTATGTATATATCTGACAGGGTATAATTTTGGGGCAAGATTATATTCATTTCTATGTTAGCTGATTAATTCTTCAGTGGTTTATCACCTGTTTGAAATATATCCTTGATTTGGTTTTGAGTCACTGGTGATAGATAGTGACCTAACTTCAAAAGGTTGCCTCACCCTATTTGGTCTGTACCCTGAGCAGCTGTCCAGGGTACTTAAATAAAATTAATTGTTGGAAATACTTAAGTTACAGATCTTTTTTCTTATACTTTTGAGCAAGTGAAGATGCTTTGCACAATAATTCAGTTTGTTTTCCTATTTTGAACAAGAACTTGAAATCCTTCTGCCTTAGAATAGTGATAAACAAAGAAATTATTTGTAGTTGCCTGTGGAAACCATGTTAGAAAGATCACGTTTTGAAAACAGTGTTGTGATGTGTTGTTTATGATATAGAGATGATATGGTTAAAGACTATGTATATATGTTATAAATTTAGAGGACATTGACTCCTTCTGACCCCCAGTGCAAAAATTTCTCTTCTGAATACCTAGAAGATAGTCTTCTTGTCTGCTAAAATATGTGCCAGGTAAGGGAGGATCTACTTTTTCAGAGGTGGCCCTCTTCACATTCTGAATGATGGAAAATTTACTTCTGATATGAAACTTAATCTAGCTCCTTATATATTTCATCTTTCCAGCCTTCTGGAATATCATTCTCACTTATACATTCTCATAGCTTTCTCAGAGAATAGAGAAAAAATGAAGTTCCAGACCTGAGATCTTCAACATTAAGTAACTGAGTTCCTTTGATCAAAACAGTACTCACTTCCTGGATGATAATAATAGTATAAGGAAACAAAGTACCTATTTCGAGTTCTACATAAAATAGAAATCCTAATAAAGAAAATGTGGTACATATATACAATGGAGTGCTATTCATCCATAAAAAGGAATGAGAGCCTGTCATTTGCAATAACATCGATGGAACTCTGTATTCAATCTCTTGGTCATTCGATCTCTTGGTCACCATTATAATCTGGTGGTCATTATGTTAAGTGAAGGCACAGAAAGACAAAGTTGGCATATTCTCATTTATTTGTGGGAGCTGGAAAAAAATAAAACAAGTGAACTCACGGAGATAGGGAGTAGAATGATACTTACCAGAGGTTTGGAAGGGCAGTGGGGTGAGGGGGAAGTGGGGATGGTTAGTTGGTACAAAGATATAGTTAGATAGAACGAAAGACCTAGTTTTTGATAGTACAACAGAGTGACTATAGTCAACAATAATTTATTTTACATTTAAAAATAACTAAAAGAGTATAACTGGATTGTTTGTAACACAAAGAAAGGATAAATGCTTGAGGTGATGGATACCCCATTTACCCTGATTTGATTATTATGCATTGTATGCCTGAATCAAAATATCTCATGTACCCCATAAATAGATACACCTACTATACCCACAGAAATAAAAACTAGAAGAAAAGAAATTCTAAGTACAACATTGGTAATAACCCTTTCATAATTTGATAGTAGAGCAATATAGAATTGTAAAGTACATTTTCACTCTTAAAAAATAAAAAAAAGAGAATTTTAATTTTTAAATTTATTAATAACAACTTCAGAATTGCATAGTATTAAGGCATCAATTTTTGGAGTGTGGGCTGAAGACCCTTTTTGGGTGCCTATGAGGGCAACACTATTTTATAATAAAACTAAGACATTATTTTCCCTCTTCACTATAGACAAAAATTTAGCCAGTCATGGTGGTGTATACCTGTAGTCCTAGCTAATCAGGAGGCTGAGACGAGAGGATTGCTTGAGCCCAGGAGTTCCAGGCTACAGTGAGCTATGATTTTGCCACTGCACTCCAGCCTAGGTGGCAGAGTAAGACCCTGTCTCAAAAAAAAAAAAAATCATGCATGAACAAAAAAATCTATAGATCAATGGATTTTAATGGCCACGGTTATGAATATCTTATTACTATGATTTCAGATTCCACATTTTAACTAACTTTCAAGAAGCTACTACTTGTTGAGTTTTGGTGTAATAGCAAAGAATACCCATAATTATATGAAAAAGTGATTATATTTGAATTTAACTCTTTTCTAAGTCCATATCTATGTGAGGCTGGATTTTCTTCATGCACAATCAAAACAACATAGCATTATAAGAGATTGAATACAGAAGAGATATCTGTCTTCTACTAAGCCAGATATTAAAGAGAACCAATAATATAAAACAGTATCACAGTTCTATTTTTTGTTTGGGGATAAAAAAATTAAAAAAAGTTATGCTGTGTAATGAGTTTATCATTGTTATTTTAAATGAAATAATAAGTTTATAGGTTTTACATTTGAATACAGTAAATATTCATAGATGTGATATATATAATCCGAATCTCTTTCAGTGGCTCAAAAATATTAAAGGGGACTTGAGACAAAAATGTTTGTGAATCATTGCACTATGTAATACTTTAGTGAAATATTTCAATTATCCTTACCCTCATTGATTCAAAAAGATTTGGAATAAAATCCAAATATTCTTAATTCCAATAATAACCAATATAGAATCTGATATTCAAATTGTATTTACACTTTGTGAAGCTATTTTATTTTATGCCTCTGCACTTCTTGTATATGATTGATGCCAGAAGATTACCAACTTTTGTAAAAAGCAAAACTTCAAGCCTCTAGAAAAGTGCTCCTGACTTCATGGAACATGTGCAGTCCTTTTACATGGCATCCTTCTTGACTTTGATGAAAAAGTTAGTCACTCATAATTTCAGGTATATTGTTGTAAGTTTAGAAGAAATAATTGTTTAGACTTGTCAGCCTTCATAAACAGAACATGTAAATATTTTATAACCTGTCTGAGTAATCACTAAGACCTTTTCCATCACCATGAAAAAAACTTGGAAGAGAACTTAGACACTGGTCTTCTGGGAGTGATTACCTTACATTGAGTAATGAACATGCGTTAGGCACGCACTAAGTACTTTATGTACTTTACATCAGTTAATGCCTACAATAATCCTTTAAGATCTATATTATTAGTTTTTTTCTTTCTTTCTTTTCTTCTTCTTTTTTTTTTTGAGATGGAGCCTCACTCTCTTACCCAGCCCAGGGTGCAGTGGTGTGATCTTGGCTCACTGCAACCTCCGCCTCCCGGGTTCTAGCTATTCTCCTGCCTCAACCTCCTGAGTAGTGGGATTACAGGCACCCGCCACCACACCCAGCTAATTTTTTTAGTAAAGATGGGGTTTCACCATGTTGGCGAGGCTGGTCTTGAACTCGTGACCTCAGGTGATCCACGTGCCTCAGCCTCCCAAAGTGCTGGCATTACAGGTGTGAGCCACCGTGCCCGGCCTATACTAGTTTTACAAAGTAAGGAACTGAGGCTTGGAGAAAGTAAACAAATTGCTTGAAGTCACTTAGCTTGTAAATGGTAGACTCACCTTCAACTCAGAGAACATAATTCATACCCTGTGCTCTTGACCATGTTTGATTACTCTTCTCATCTGGCTTGGCTCCCAATCCCCATGCCAGTTTTGTGCATTTTACATAAATCTATTGTTGCCCTTATGACATTTTGCTGCAATTTATTTATTTACTATCTACCTCTTCTAATAAACTATTGGCTCACTAAAGGAGGAAACTGTGTCTGAATTCCCACCGTACAGGACACATCTTTTTTTGCTGGATGGAATTAATACCCGGTTGCAGACACAAAGAGAGCTTAAATAATATGCCTTTGACTACTCAGTCAGTGTGTGTAGCAAAGTTGGGATCTTATATCATAAACACTCTAGGTCAGTGGTTCTCAAATGTGGTGCCTCGGCCAACTGCATCAGCATCACCTAGGAACTTGTTAGAAATGCAAATTATTGGTCTCACTCCAGATTTACAGAATAAGATTTTGTAGAGGTAAGGCCCAGAAGTTTGTGTTTTAAAAAACCCTTCTTATAATTCTGATGCACCTTAAAGTCTGAGAATCATCTCTCGAGGGTGAAGGAATGTAACAGTTCAATAAAAACAGAAAGGTTTACTGAGCATGCAGCTTAATAAATCCATTTGTTTGATTTGCTGTATCATTAAGCTTATGCAATATTATATCTTATTGAAAATGAAAAATTCATCTCAGAACTCTAATGTTTTTATTTTGAAAAAAATTCAATCCAAAGCAATTAGCTATTCCATTAGTCAATCAGGCATTGAATTAATAATTTTATAATCAATAAGAAAACTCAGTGAAGAAAAGAGTCTAATGGCTACATGGGTATGCCTACCTGGAAGAACCAAGTCAAGTAGAAACTCAAGTTCCGGTTAGCACTGTGTATAATTTCCAGTGAAACAAAAACTAGCCACGACCTGCAGATCTGTGGTACGGGTGCCAAGTTATGTTTTAGTAGTTCCATCGAAGTTCTAATTACACTGACAGTAATAGAAGCAGCAAACTACTAGAACCAACATTTAGGACTCTTATATTCACAGGAAAACAGCAAATCAGTTCTCTAGAAATTAGAAATATTTCAATCCCAACATCACATCCACTATCATGAGAAAATAAGCAAAAGAAACTTAAAAGATTGTTGTTTAAGACAAATTTGCCTTTTAAATATGTTAAGACTAGTTATTTTGCATTTAAATCAAAGTTCATTTACAGTTATATTGATTTGCACATGCTTTGGAATTATGTGTGCCACAATGTGTAAATATTTTAACTAAAATCCTCATTGGATTTCTGAAACCCTTCCCCACTAACACCAATTTTTCTAAACAGTGTTTCCTCCCCTACTGCCTGCTACTGAGTTTAAAAGCTAAAAGACTCTTCTAACTATACCTCTTCTTTTTCTAGGTATGTATTTATAAAGTCCTCTGAGAATTAGTTCAGCATAATAGCCCGAGATATTTCAGTTTGATATATGTAGTACTAATATGAAAAAATCCTCAGAACTCTTTTTATATATTATATATGGATATACACATATAATAAAAATTTATTAGCCATTATCTCTTAATTCCTTAGTTTCTCTTCTGGAATACCAACAATGATTATATTACTAAGTTTATGGTTGTTTTCCTCCCCTGACATTATTGTTTTGCTTTTGAATGTACTAAGGACATATTAATAGAATGGCAAATTTAGCAGTAAGAGCTAGAATTCCATTTGGATTGAGGAGCAAAGATGGAAAATTGGTTAAATCAAAGATTTAAGCCCTCTACAGAATGTAAAAATCTTCTTTGCAAGATATGATGGAGGCACTGTGTAATACTAGTTCAGGCTTTTCCTGTAATAAAGACAACTCTCAGGTTGTTGGAAATTATGAGAGTTTCTTTATAGAAAAAAAAAAAAACCCTTTTTGCAGCATAATCACTTCAGTAAAAACATCTAACATTTCCAAGGAAAGCATTTTTTACTTTATACACTACCTACAGTATTTTTATTCTACTTAGGTTGTTTTGCTTTACCTTATCCTGATCTCTGTATACATTTTTTTCTTGTTAAATATCTGACCAAATTGAAGCAAAAATTAGATACGTTCAGGCTTTGTAGGCTTCTCTCTCCTACCTGCCATTGGCACCTTCTGACAGGAAATAGTGAAAATTCAAAGTCAAACAATTTAAGTACATGGAAATGAAATTTCAGAGAATAGATATTTGTATTGTATGAGTAAAAGGCACAGTTGTACACTGACAAGGATAAAGATGTAAATATGTAACTGTGCATCTATATGTCATATGCATGTATTTGGGGTTAAAACATCATATAATCATTTTTCCAAGTCTCTACATGCACTGAAATTTAGATGTGGCAGGGGTATAAAATGAGAGAGTATTCAGGTTAGTGCTAACTGGAGTCCTTTTGGTTGGGTGAATGCCAAAGCAACTTTCAAAATATTTCAAAACAGCTGCTAGCATGTAAAGATTTTAACTGAAGGAGCAGAGTAATGAAATCTGAATTACTAATGAGAGAATAAACTTATATTTTGCTTAAGGTCCTTAATGAACATGGAGATAAGCAGATCCAATAAGGAATTTGTCTCTCATGCATGCAAACCGACCTTCTGAAACTATACATATAAGGATAAAATACTGAAACAGACTTAACAAATGCATTGTAAGGGAACCTACTGTGCAAATCTTCTTTGAGTATTTTGTGTATTCCTGTTTTAGAAAACAAAGTTTCTGGAGGGCAGGAGCCATACTAATTCTCGTAAAGATGGGTAATTGAAAGCTTGGAACTTTGAAGTTGAATGTGCTCATTAAACTATTTTGATAACAAAGCATAATTGAAAAGGCTTCAGTTTATGTAGTTTTAAATGTCCAACAACAAACCTCACATTTTCTTTCCATTGGGGCAATTTTGCCCTTTGGGCTTCCAAGAAAAAATTGCCCTCCAAAAGTGACAGGAAACAGGGTGATACATTTTCAAGCCAACGATTTTGTAAAATAAGTAGTGAATAAAATGTAATTGCTGGCCTCTTCTAGTCATAGAATTGGTATTGAAACAAAGAAGAGCAGTAATATTCTTTGTAAATATAACTCGTTGACTGTGCAGAAAGACTTTAAAAGGGAAACTAATCTTCTAAAAGTTTTGCACTTCTGGTCACAGAGGGCTTTTCCCTCCTTTGACTCACTTGGCACATTGAAGCTGCCTCTGGATACACAGGATCGAGGTGGAATACTGCATTACATTCCTGGAGTACACATGGATCCAGGAGCCACTTGCTGGAAGCCTCCATCAACTGGTTGGCCTAGACATCTGTGGCAGGCACAGCACCACCCCACAATGGGCCAACAATTAAAAGCTATTTTATAGAAAGGCACCGCCTGCATCGGGGTTCATTTTCAGCCTCATTCATGAGTCATTTACATACTAGACTTCCTTTGGCCTACAATACCGCCGGCCTTGACCAATGCAGTCAGAGAAAGAAACTTTTCCCAATCCCTAAAACATTCCTGACCGCTCTCGAATTGGCATAAACTCCCATTTCTCGCTTTGAGAAAGCCTGCGCAGAGCCAAGGAGTGGTATTTGTGATCTTTTCATAGCCCGAGAGGTAGGGAGGAAAGCGCGCTGAGATCCAAGTCAACCTGCGACGCCCAACGCTGTGCACTCCGCGTGGGATGAGGACCCACTTCTGTGATCAAATCTTTTCCACCAGCCCGGCCTCCGCCCCCTATGCCCACAGTCCCGGCCCAGAGACCTTGCGTTTGGCCTCTGCACAATAAGTATCCCCGAAATGAACGCCGATAAGCTAGAAAATGATTTCTTCTCGGGAAGGAGGGAGTCAGGACCTCGGTTAGGTCTTCAACAAATTCGTGGGATCCCTCACACAAGGCACAGATGCTCATTACGATTCTTTTTACGTGCAACACGTGGGGGACGAAGCAGTTTCATATCTCCTGGTATTATCTGCCGTCCAAAGCATTTTCTTTGAAAGGAAAATGGAAACGCAGCTGCGCCGTGGGCCCGGCCAGCGAGAGCTGGGGCTCCCTCCCTCTGTTTCCCAGCGGCTGCTGGGCGCAGGAGGCGCCTCCGGAAACTGACTTGGGTTAGGGGAGTTCAGAGGTTGCCCCGGCAGGCGCGGGACGCCGCCAGGGCAAAGGCTCGCCTTTGTGCGGGTTGGCTGTTTCCCGAGAGCCATCAGGGTGGGAGGGGACGCCCGGGTCTGCGGCAAGGGCAGGAGTCTGGCCCCCACACCGTGTGCGGGGACGCTGGGCTGGGCGGCCTGTGTCACTCTCGGCCTTGGCAACTTCTGGCCAATCCGTCCTGCCCCTCTGTGTCCCGGCGTGCTGGCTGCGCCCTAGGCTCAAAGGGTTAAGCAGGTGCCTCTCCGGGCGAGGCGCTATTGGCCGAGGGCTGGGGCGGCGCGGCCGCGGTCACCACGCTAAGCCGATCCCAACTTGGGTTCCTGCGGAAGGCAAGGCGGCCACTCGTCCCCTGGCTGCGGCTGTGGGGCCCGGGCCTTGGCGTGCAGGGAGTGGGAAGGAGAAAGGACAAGAAGGGGCAGGCACCAGCCGCACCAGCAAAGGGGGCGAGGGTGGCGCGCGCAAGATGAGGGGAGCCGGAGCCCTTCATCCCGAGACTGCGCCCACCGCCCGAAACTCCACTCCCGGCTCGCGAGCCGGAAGAAAGAGGAGGAAGTGGGACAACGGGGGTCCTGGGCAGGGGGTGGGGGAAACGATCAACTCCTACCGCCCCCACCTACTAGCCGAGTGAAAAGGAATGCAAGTCGTCACTTAAAAAGGCTCGCCCAAACCGCAGGCATGCCTCCTCACCCCTTAAAGAAACATTGATGTAATAGTGTGGAGAAGTAACTGAGAGACGCGAGGAAATAAATGCACGTGTTTTCTCTTTTTGTTTCCCTGGTGGTTGGAATTTGTAGAGTTCGTCTCAGTGGTGGCTGCTAATTTATTCGTTTCATCGGTCGAAAGGGGCGTATAGAGGTGGGTCATCGGGGCACAACCGGATCCCTTTAGCCGGACCTACAGTCCTCACCTCACAAGTTTGTCCAGGACCCACCCGCCCGCCCACCAGCAGCGGGCAGAGCCCATTCTTACAAGGAGAACAAACTCTCCATTGCACAAAAGCAGCTTCTTTTTTTCTCTCCGTCTTTGCACACCATCCCTCCTCGATAAGTATCAAGTTCTTGAGGAGCCCAACTTGCGCTTGGCAGCCCTCGCGCTGCCTGATGTGCATGAGATGGGCAGAGTGGGGTTCCGGACAGGAAGGGAGGCTCTACGCCCCCATTCCTGCACACGCGGGCTGGCTTCCAGGTTGCTGGAAGCCGCGGGAGGCGCGAGCTTGCCTGGATGGTGGTTATTTCTCTAGAGAAAGGAGGGGAGAGAGAGCGCGCCTGAGTCTTGCACTTTGGGTCGGAAGTGCGCGGCGTGTGTGTGTGTGGGTGTGTGTGTAGAGGGGGGCGGGAAAGAAACGCACCCTCCGCTGCCGGTCATTCCCTTGCACCGGCCAAGTCCTCGCCAAGCCTCCCGGTGCATCCTTCCTCCGCCACCCCCTCCCCTTCTTCCCTCAGCTGGGCTCGCGCGGCGCAGCCGGAGCAGCCAGTGAAAGCAACATCCTGGAAAGAGGGGGGAGCACCGCCGCCCCCCAAAAGGGAAAAAAGGCCCCACCCTGACACGTTTTGCTGTTTGCAAGTCCCTCGCACGCCCCCCGCACCTCCTCCTCGCGCTCGCGGCACCCCCCCCACCCCAGCCCGCTGCGCGCACATCAAAGCGTCTCTCCGCCGCGCACAGTGGCCGCGGCTCACTAATGGGATTGCAGGCTGGTGCCTGGCTCCGCTGCTGCCGCCGCCGCTGCTCGCGCTGCTGCTGCTG
>NW_012115178.1:5251308-5254849 GCF_000951035.1 Colobus angolensis palliatus
GGCGCCGCGGCCAACGGCACCCCGCAGAACGTCCAGGGCATCACCTCCTACCAGCAGCGGTGAGTAGTCCCGCCTGGACTTGGGATAGTGCCCCCGCCCCGGGGTGCTTGGGTGGGACTCACTTTGCCTCCTGTTTTGTGTCTTACAACACACATGCACATTGCCAGGGCTCACTTTGCCTGCCCCTCGTTCTACAGATGAGGAAGAAAAACACACTTCACTTTGGTGGATTGAAAAGCACTCCAGTGCGCTGGCGAAGTGAAATCATCCTTTGCCCTTTGCCTGGCCCCCAAATCCAGAGCCTCAGCCCCGAGTAGCGGGGGAGTTGTAGCGAAGTCTGAGACGCCGCACAAGGTGCTTTTGCAAAGTTTAGGATCCTCATCCCTTTCCAGTGGAATTTTCTCAATGCCCCAGCCGGATGCGGACCCGCGCAGACAGACAGCTAGGGGGGCAATTGATCACTGGAGGCTGATTGATCATTTGTTTCCAAACAGAATAGGAACGATTTTCACGTGTAGCTGTAGACTTGGAATTCTACATAACAGTGTTATCATGTCACCTGTTACTACAGGGAAATACAGCATGAAATCCGAGTCTCCTCGGCGCTGTTAAGTATTCATCTTAAACGCATTATAATGCAAATGCCTAAGATTCAGGAATACAAGTTAGGAAGCAAATTTTACAAAGTCAGGGTAGGTGGTGAGAAGGAAGTTTTAAAGTATTGTTTGTTTGTATTTCTCTTAAAAGTATTTATAGATTTTCTTAAAAATTATGTATTTGACATTGAAATAGTAATTTGATTCAATTAGGAAAGAAAGGGAAAGCAATTTACCACCACCAACAGCTTTAGAACCCTGAAGTTTTTCCTGAGGACAACTTTTGATGTTCCAAGATTTTACTGAAAATGTAATCCATGAAAATGCGCTGAGAAAAACTAACAATGTACTATGAAAGGTAAACTCCCCATTTGTGGGGCTTGGTTTTATAAAAGATGGAAGAAAAAAGAGCACATGAAAGTGTGAAATTAAATATTTGTGTTTCCCAGATTGCACACGATTAAACATCTGAGAGATTTGCCAATGGCATTTAACTTAAAATATACACAATGCATAATTCAAATAACAGTTCCTATTTTTACCTTGTATTTCAAACTTCATTGATTTGAGAATCTTTGATTTGAACCAACAGTATTTAAACTGAAAAGGTTAAGATAATCTATCACTGCCATATTTTGTGCCTTCCAACCAATGGCCCAGTGACCAGAGCAGATTTTGCATAACACATTGAGTGTTTTCCAAGTTGATGCCCAGTATTCCAAATATTCTGTAGAAGACTTCATTATATGCTCTGTGTACTGGCTGAAGTTTCTTTCTTTTTTTTTTTTTTAAGAGTTTGGAAAATAACTCAAAAAGGGGTTATTCCTTGTCAAAGAGATTTTTGATTTAAATTATTTTAGTCTTTTTTACTTCAGTGATTACAGGAACCTTTAATACAAAAGATCTGGGTCTCTTTCAAACATAAAAGACTAGAAAAGAATGAGATTTTTCCTTTTCATGGTTCAGGTATGTTTTTTTTTTTTGGTCACTTATGCAACATTTAAATGACAATAGAATCTGGCGGTCACTTTAACTAGGAAGTGCAGGCAATGGTCACAGTAGTATGGTCTGTGAAGTAGGGAGTCAAGGGTCAGAAGTGTCAGATGGCCTTTGGAAGATTTCAGGGACCTCCGGGAACTTGAGCTAACCTATACCATATAAATTGAGCATAAAGGGGTGGGGGTTTAGGAATTTTCTGCCACCAGGTTTGCTCTGAGTGTTGCTGTTATCCTTTACCATAAAGATCACCTCAGAGACAATTTTCCCTCAAGGCAGGAGCACCAGGGACAGTCCCCTACAGTCTGCCACCTCAAACTGAGAGCTGCATTGGTGCTTTCCACTTTCAACTCTGAATTTGGGTCCCTTATGAAGTCTCTGAATTCCACTGCAGTTCTAAAGACTAAGGCTTTTTTTTTTTTTTTTCCTAGCATCTCTAAACTTTAGCTTTTGGGGTGTATTATTCCCTCCTTCGATTTTTATGTTATATTGACAGAAGAGAAGATGATAGCTGTGAAAAATGTAGACTTCTTTGATTTTGTTACTAAGACATGATGACACCTGTTACTGTCTTTTAGTTAAAATGGGGGGGGCGGGGCAGAGAGTGAGCCCTGTAGGGCAAGGTCATTGGTAGATGTTGGAGGTAGGGTCTGAGTCAGGAGTCCCCTGTCCTCTGGCACCTCAACAGGATTGTGGGGTTCTGAGGGACAGACTTAGTTTCCGTTTGGATTTGTTTCCATCTGGATTTGTTTGTTAAGTGAATGGTGACATATCATTTTACCAAAAAATTATTTTTAAGTACTTTTGAGGAGTCCGCCGCGGGAGTGACAGGAGTGGGGGTATTTCAAGCAAAGAGTGGCCTGTTGGGAGACTACAAGCTTCTCTCATTTGTCATCTTGGGGCAGAAACCCCCTAGACTGGGTGTCCTGGAGCCAACACTTTGAACTGGCAACTTTTTCCCTTCTCTGCCAGCCCATGTATATCTTGTCCATAACACTCTCCACTCCAGTTCATTTCTCATTCTCTCCTACCTGTAGAGTGTACTCCAAAGAGAACTTAAAACACCATCATGCAGATTAAACACCTCTACCACGAAAAACATTTATGTGTTCGTTGGAAGTTTCCAACTCCCAGCCCTACTTTACTGGAGTCGTAGAGACCGAATGGAGGACCCCTTTTCAGGTCTTTATTTTTCTTCGTAAGTTTAAAGTCAAATGCAGAACCTCACACAGGACTGATGTTTTCCATTAGGCGCTTTCATTCATTCAAAGTGGAAATGCTTTGGGAGTCCTTTCTACTTGCCTGGTTGACACATGACTGACCCAAGTCTCTGCGTAAAAAGCTGTCCACACGCTTCTGATTGGTTTAGTGGAGAAAACGCACTGACCAGGGTCTACCCAGGTAACAGGATTCTAGCGCGGGCCCTGGACTGAGTAGCCAGCCTTTCTCTAGGCCTTGCTGAGCTGTCAAACCGGGGTGCGGCTGGGCTAGATCCCAGAGGGCGCAGTCGGGTCCCAGGTCCCAGGACCCGAGTCGGGAGGGGCTTCCGTATGCGAGTTTAAACGCGCGGGGATTCACCTGTGAACCCTGGGGTCTGCACTCCTGTACGTCCGTGACTGATGCAGATGCTCCGGCTTTGGGAATGCTGCTGAAAGCCCCGGAGCCACAAGGTGCTTGTGCTGTTGCTGCGCCGCCCACGGGGCTCTTGGGCCCGCTTGCTTGGGCCAGCGCACCCCCCACCCGCATTGATTTGCGCAGCCCCAAGGAGCTCCCGGGACTGTGTCCTGCCCCAGCTCGCTCCCGTGGCCTCCCAGTTCCTTTTGCTGTTTCTTTCTTTCTTCCTGGCTGCAATACTCCAGAGAAGGGAAGTGTTTGAAACTGCAACTGAGTGGCGTTGTTGCGCCGGTAGCCGAGCCTTCCAGTCCCCCAACGAGAGAGAGAGAGAGAGA
>NW_012115178.1:5256385-5257511 GCF_000951035.1 Colobus angolensis palliatus
CGCTCGGCAACTTGTGGGTCTCCCGCTCTGCCCTCCGCTCTTATCTTTCCCTCCTCTCCATACCCCTCCCAAAGGAAAAAGAAAAATAAAGAAGAAAACCCTCAAATCCAAATAAGCAAACAGCGAGATCCAAAATGTGTCAGCAGTTGGAGCATATATGCCCCGTTAGTTACTGTTTGGGGATCTGTGTTTTAAAAAGTTCCTGGTGAGAATTGCATATCCAGGCAAGGGGCTCAGTGGAGCATGTCTGTTTGAAGTTAGTTAAACTAGTACAGCCACAGGAAAAAGGAGTTTGTGTTCAAAATACCCGTAACTGTCCTACGTGAGTAGCATTGATAGATTTTCAGAGTAACTCAGCACCCCCTCCCCATCACCACCAACGTGGTTTTCCCTCCTGCTGTCCACCCAGCCTACTTTCTTTGGAATCCTATTTACTATTAATTGGCAGCGTTAATGACATTAATTGTATATAGCATATTGGTTTGAGCAAAGTGGATATCTCTTTCTGTCTCCGAAGAGGAAAGGCGCAGTAGGAAGCATGAAATGTTACCCATTGATTCATGAGAAAAACAAATACAGTCAGATATATGCACCCCCCACCCGCAGCAGGCGCGTTGATTTTCCTCACAGGCTTAAGTGAACTTGAAGACAAGGGATGTGCTTAGTTGCAAGATTTAATTATTATAACATAGTTTTATTTTTGATGCAACATAATATTTAACCTATAGCTTACATCAGAAGACGATAAGGAGATATTCAGGCATCCATTCATTTAAAAAGCTTATATTGTACTGTTGCTTATTTCTTTCATACAATAGGGAAGGCAGAATTGTCAGGATTAAGGAATACTTTTGTTAAGTAGATACATAACTGACTAATTCTAAACTCGAGATGATTCTGTAAACATCATATATCAGAGAGTAAATCATACAAAATCCAGTTTTTAAAGATGTTAAATATGTATAGCATTAACTATTGCTCCCAAACTGTAGAAAATCTGATAACTCATATAGCTAAAATGAGCATTTACTTCTTAAGAAGTATCAGTGTTCCATGAAGAATTCACATATTACTTTACTCTTGTAGTAAAAAAAATAATTTCTCAGAGCATTGTGCAAGGATTTTA
>NW_012115178.1:5257591-5279098 GCF_000951035.1 Colobus angolensis palliatus
TTCCTTCCTTCCTTCCTTCCTTCCTTCCTTCCTTCCTTCCTTCCTTCTTCCTTCCTTCCTTCTTTCCTTCCTACCCTCCCAGTTCTGTTGTTAATAAATGTATTTACTGGGATGGCCCCAGTAATCTCTCTAGCAGAGGCCTATTTGTGTGCCATTTTGGGAATTTCTCTGAGATAAGAATCTCAGAGATAGAATTAATTTCTAGGGGAAACTTCATAGCCTGTGCATGAGTGCTTTCTTTATCACCTGTCTCCATTTGGCATTCGAAGAAGGTAAATCAAAGTGTGCGATTTGTTATTCTGCTCCACTTGAGAGCTGAACTAAATAACACTTGGTCTGAAATTCTGATTGAAGTTGTAGGAGGATATACTGTATTTAATTTAATGCCCTTTAATAGCATCTTCTTGTTCAGCTTGGATGCTGTCATTTTAAAGGTTGGATCTGAGAAGGTTTAACCTGTATGGAGAAGGAGGAGTAATAACAGCGGGGTGCGGGGCAGAAGGAGCACTGTAGAAGATAGGTAGGAAGGAGTTATAAACTAAGCCTTTCAAAAGGCAGTAACCACCAACTTGGCCCCTTATCCAAACAGTTGTTTTATGCCCCAAGGGTTCACTCTGTTATCAGGGTTTTAAATGCTCTTAACACTTTAAGTGTAAACATTACCCATGTAAGTTGATTTGGTTTTGTAATGAGAAATGGGAAATCAGATGGTTTGTTCAGGAGGGGGCTGTTTTTCATACTTACTTGCTTCAAGTAAGTGAATAATTTCACCTTTATTTGCACATTGTGCCTAGAACTTGTTGGTTAATAGTAGTATTTCCCTGTAGCAGTTGAACACAAATATGTTTATAAAAGATGACTTTCTGTGGATATGTTTTAAATAGTATCCTCCTATTTATTTAAAAAAATGTTTTCCAAATCATTGATTTCACAGAGGCATTTATGGACAGTTTATTCTTTACTGCTTTTCAAATATATTAGTAAGCAGAAACAGATAAAAATATATCTTTTGAATTGTCTCATTTATTTATGAAATATCTAACCTGTGTATAATAATACAGTACCAAAGTCATTTCCTTATAGTAATGTTTATAATGTAAATTTCAGAAAAATAAGCTCATTCTTGATAATGTCTTTGGTTACTATTTAGTGCTTCTTAAATTTCTCTGAATTATATATACAGAAAGTGCCTCTTTACAGCCTGAAAGAACAAGTTGAAAGCCTTGTGTACATAAACTTGTTTGATTTTCTTTAAACTCCAATAGACTGCAAACTATATAGCACTACCACAAAGTTTTTCTACTATGTGGATGTATAACCAAGAAAATTAGACAGAGAGAAGTGTCAAGCATGTGATATGCCCATGCTGACTTGTAAAGCACATCCCAGTAGCACAAGGCTTTTGGTTGAAAAAGTAAAGGTGGTGGAGACTGTTTTTTGGAGGTATTTCTAGCTACAGTATAAGCTTAAATAGGGGTGATAAATGATTATATGCATTGTCTAACACTTGCTTATATATATAAATGGCTCCAAAAGATTGCTTAAATGATAATCAAAAATATGAAATAGGATGGCCTTCATATCACAAGGCCAAGGGTCTACAAATGGAAAAACTGAAATAATGAAATATTTCCAAGGCAACAGACTGTCAACAAGAACTGTAATGCATGGGCATATCATGATCCACCAGAGAGGATATTAGATTGTATAGCTCCAGAGCCAGGAGTTATAATGACCTTTATTATGTAAGACCCTCCCACATTACAACATCTTTTCAGATGTCCAATTTTTGATTTATGAATTGTAAGACATATAACTACTCCACATGCACAATATGCTAATCACTGATTTGATTCCTTACAGTGAGCAAATGAGCAAACCTGAATTCAACATTATTTGATACCTTTTTTTTTTTTAAGTTACATGAGGTATTTTCAGCACCTAGTAGTATTATTAGTAAGGTTTTGGTTTCTGTGTCTTTATATAGTCTTACAAATATGGCTAAAAGTGATGTGTAATTAATATCTCAGCAATGAATTGGTAAGACTTATACTGTACTTCAAATATAATCCACAAATTGGAGTAGTTTGATAATTTTAGTCATACGAATTTTGATTTTCCCCTGTAATTCTTCTACCCAATGGCTGCCCCTATACTGTAATATAGCTATTTTATGAGAATGCCAGAATACCTGTGAACCACCTTACTCCTTTTCCCTGCCCCAAATCCTGGTCTGGGATTCAGTGGTATGTTAAAATTGTGTCTGTTTGAAGTGGGACCTGCTGCTAGGATCCCCTGCTCTGTGGTGAGGTTTTTTATGGCTCCTTTGAAGCAACACTTTTGAGGAAGCATTATTTATTTTCTTAAGTTGTAGGTCTTCATATTTGGGGATTTCTTCTTTCTTTTCTCCCTCTCTCTCTCTCTCTTTCTCTGTCTGTCTGTCTGTCTTTTCAGAGTCTTGCTCTGTTGCCCAGGCATGCTGGAGTGCACTGGCACAATCTCAGCTCACTGCAACCTCTGCCTTCAAGTGATTCTCCTGTCTCAGCCTCCCAAATAGCTGGGATTACAGGTGCATGCCAATACACCCAGCTAATTTTTGTATTTTTAGTAGAGATGGGGGTTTCACCATATTGGCCAGGCTGGTCTCAAACTCCTGATCTCAGGTGATCCGCCTGCCTCAAACTCCCAAAGTGCTGGGATTACAGGCATGAGCCACTGTGCCTGGCCTTTATTTGGGGATATTTATGGAGAATATATTACAAAAATTTCAAAATCCTTTTAATGCTTTCCTATACTAACTTCCTTAAGTGCTTTACTATTAATAATGACCCTAATGTAACCTTAATCTGTTTTTGTTTTTCTACAATTCTAGTAAACCTGTATCTTATGCAGAATGTCACTAAATTTAAAGAAAATTAACCCACATGAAAGCAGAAGTAGCCCCCACCACCTCCATGCTATGTTTACACAATCACTTTTTCTGCTTATAACATTTAATCACTCTAATTGATTTTTAAAAGTTCTGCATTGTATTGGGGCTACGGTCTAACTTCAGGTGTTTTATAGACATGTCTTTAACTGCTTAGGATGAATAAAGCTGAAACGTAGTAACTAAGTTAGTATGTTAAATTTTAGTTGATTAAATATTATTCTTTAAATTTTAAATGCTATCAAAATTGCACGTAATGGAATATGTGAAACTTTAAATATATAAATCTATGATTAGTAAGAACTAGAATTTATGGGAAAATCCAATTGTTTGCATTCGATGATGTTAGTATTTTCCTAGTAAATAGTAGCCTTTTTTCCCCCCTCATTGGTCAGTGTAATAAACCAACTGTAACTGAATGGTGTTTTTACTGCGCTGGGCCTCATTAGTGTGAATAGGATGTTTGCACTATTAAGTTTGATAGAATAGTTAGAAGAATGTATAGTAATATTAGTAATACTACAATGCAGAAACAGGACATGGCTTAGTAAGAATAAAGTAACTGCGACTGTATCTGAAATGACTAAGGCAGTGGCAACATTAAGCAATAGTTGAAGTTTTCTGTATGCATTTGTAAAACATAGTGTCTTGGTGAATTAATTGAAATGCTGTGGTCTTGTATATGAAACCAGGAGTAGCAAGATGAAGGTCTTACGTTACTATGGCCCACAGTTCTCCTGGCCCTAGACTGTAATGATTGACTGGTTTTTTCATTCAGCTTCATTTATTGAACCTCTACTGTGGACCATGGTGATGCGTGCCAGGTACAGTACTAAATATATACCTTGTAAGAGCAGTTGCTTTGGTTATAGGCTTGCCCTTCTATTGGATATACAGAATATTATGGAGAGCCAGAAGACACCCTTTTCTAAAAGAGTAAGAAGTAATGAATTCATAGAAATATAAGGCTTTCTTTTTTCACTTCTGTTAGCTCAGTGTTCTGGGAGGATAGTTATTCAATTTGGAAACTATTGTAATTAGTGACTATAAAGTGATTAGAGGCTCCTGGAGGAAGGAGTGAGAAAAGATACTGTATAAATTGAAATGAAATTATAGTAAATTTTATAAAAGTTATTTTGATGGGATTTAAAAATAAAAATAGTATATGATGATGATAATTATATAAGCATTGGACCCTGCCATGTTTCAGACACTATATTACATGCTCCACAATAATTTTCTCTTTTTTTTTTTTTGAGACGGAGTCTCGCTCTGTCGCCCGGGCTGGAGTGCAGTGGCCCGATCTCAGCTCACTGCAAGCTCCGCCTCCCGGGTTTACGCCATTCTCCTGCCTCAGCCTCCCGAGTAGCTGGGACTACAGGCGCCCGCCACCTCGCCCGGCTAGTTTTTTGTATTTTTTAGTAGAGACGGGGTTTCACCATGTTAGCCAGGATGGTCTCGATCTCCTGACCTCGTGATCCGCCCGTCTCGGCCTCCCAAAGTGCTGGGATTACAGGCTTGAGCCACCGCACCTGGCCTAATAATTTTCTCTTTAGTTTCCCCACTGACCTATGAGGGAAGTGCTAATATCCCCATTTATGCATGAGAAAATAGAGGTTTAGCATTCTCAAGAAAGGTGATAGAGTTAGAGACTGAATTCAGGTTTGTCTCTGAGGTGAACTTAGGCAATACAGTCTTTGTAGAAACGTACCTGAACACGAGTGTGGAAAGGCCTGCGTTTTCAGACTTTCCAAACTCAGAGATTTCCGAGCCAATATCAGAGAGTTCCAATGGCAGAAAGACCAATTCACTGTGGGTAGTGAACGATAGCCCTGTGTTTTGGTCCTTCATCAGATGTTTGGAGAAATACAGTGTTTATGAAATTAGAGAAAGAATCAATATTGAAAGCGTCGTTACCTCACCCTTTACTGTCCCAGTAGTTTTGTGGGCAAGCTCCATAGCTCTACATACTTTAGGGCAGATTTGTAGCTGAGTGGTGTCAGAAGAATCAGTTTTCCATGTACATCTGCCTCTTTGGTCACAGCATATGAAGTTCTCAAGGCCCTCTGCTCATATAATTCATGGCTCAGAGTGTGCCACAAGTTTGTCTAAAGATTATAGTTGAAGCATTTTTATTTTGTAATACTTTTGCCACTGGTTGTGTAGAAACAGTCTCATAAGGCTTTCTGAATAACTCATTTTAGTACCTAACTGTATTTCTGGACATTGTCTTTTGAAATTTATAAGGATTTGTACAAGTTGGCCTCCTGCCAAATTATCTGGCATTATAACAGTGGCAGCAAGCATTTATATAGCATTGTGTGCTAATAAACAGGTACTTTTCTAAGAGCTTTACATGCATTCACTCATTTAATTAAAAATATGACATGTTAAAATGGACCACAATAAATACATAAATGGTAAGTTATTATTTACTCCCCCATCCCTGCAACACACACACACACACACACACACACGCAGAGTCATCTTCAAGAAGGGAAAGTTAGCCTTTGGTAACATTTTTTTCCTCTATGCCAGGAACCCTAGGGGTTGGTCCGATACATAACAGTTCTTTAACAAAAACTGTACTTTAGAAAACTTTGTAGCATGTGACGTGGGTGTTCATTGCAGAATATATGCAAGATTGCAGTAGTAGACAAACATGCCACATTTATCTTTACATTTTTGGATGTAATATTGTCAACTAAATAGCTTCTTTAAAAATAACACGTATAATAGAAATTTCAGGCTTTAAAGGACTGAATAAGAATTGCTTGGGTATTTGTGGTTGCAAGGTAGTTTGCTTGTGTATCAGATTCATTTTTTATATTCAGGAAATATCTTGTTTATGAAAGGATAAGTTGCCTTATAAGATGTGGCAAAGAACTTAAAATTTAGAGGGTTGTTTTACTGAAATATTGAATATAAAAAACAAAAGTTAATAGGCAGCATTAAGTGAAAAATAGACTACAAAATTTTAAACAGCCGTCAGATCATCTTAAAAGAGATTACATCTGATTACAGTATTATATTATCATCAGTATTCTAATGCAGAATTAAAGGGCTGTGAGTTGGGTACCTAGTATAAAACATTAAACTTACAAATCTTAATTGCATATTTTGGAAAGTAGCATTTTAAGACCACTTTATAAACTTATAGGGCATTTCAATAATATTTCATTATATGTGATGAACTAGGGCGTTTTCATTTGTAAGATTTATAAAAATAATTTTATTATAAAGAAAAATTTAATATTGAATTAAGGGTCATCTGTGTGTGAATATAGCTATAATTAACACTCTCTTCCCTAAATCTCTGAATTTTCCTTTCTGCTAAAGTAACACTGAGGAAAAGGATGCTAGCTCTAAACTTCATTCAGAAGCACTTTAACTTAGAAAGATGGCAGTATTTTGATGATGGCAAGTGGAATGATTGAAACTGTTTGCAGAACTTCTCTCTCTGGTCCTAGAAAATGGAGACATGAATGAATAAGGATATTTTATTAACTAGTATGTATTGTGCTGATGGAGGGGGCATTTTCCCTTTACAAATATAATTTATTCATCAGAATCCACTTCTAAAAACGTGTATATTCTATTCATGTGTATGATTTTTTAATTATACAAGATTTTTGTATATAGTGTGCACAGCTTATATATAAGTCACATGATACATATATACACTGTTTACAACATAAATTATATATAAAATATATGTGAGATATACCATGTTTGTGTATGTCTATCTAAAATGGAAAAATGTTACATAGATATCTTGAACATTATAAATGTCTTACTTTAGATTGAGTTACATTTAAATGTATGCAGTGGATTGGTGACTTTTTGTTTTCCTAATGCTGTAAGGAAAAGTAGGCTCATCATTTTTTTTTGCACATTTTTATTGTTCTGTGTAAATGTAATTTGTTAATCCTGTGAAATTTGTCATAGATAAATTTGCTTGGATTATCTTGTCACCACCGTATCTGCATTCTTTTGTTCATTGCTTATTCATAATTTAACAGTCTGGCAGTGAGCCTTTTTGGGATGCTCACAAAAGATATATGACCTCTACCAGCTGCTACTATAACCTGCAGAATGCACAGCAAGACATTAGAAACGTGAGGATTCCTCTACTGATTAAAGTGCTCTTCATTTAAACAGTCTGTTCATAAGAATCTCAGGAATCTCTTGCTACCAGCAGTTTTGATTTTTTTCTTCCTAACAAAATTAGTTCTAACAATTGAATCTTCATTTGCTATGAATTTTTCACATTATCCAAAGGAAGTTAATTTCTTGAATGCTGTTTCTTCTTTGTAAATAAATACTTAAAACATTTATATTTGGGAGATGTCAAAGTTGTCCAAAAATGGTTTTATTGGGCAACGAAGAATGTAGAGTACATATATTGCATCTTAATCTTAGAAGAAATGGTTGGTTTAATCCTGTCTGAATCTAAGAACTTTACAGTTTATATTCAAAACACTCCATATTATGTAGTATGTAGCAGACATTAAACAGAAAATGTTACTTGAAATATAGCCACATCTTTAGGTTTTCATTATTCTGAATTAGTTTATCATATGAATTTATTCTTTTCTCTCTCTTTGCCTCTCTCTGTCTCTGGAAATCAGCAGATCAGTTTATGAGCAATGGTTAGTTTTTGCCTCTCTCCTGTGCAGGTATATGATTACGGTTCAAAATAATTCATCGCTAATCCATGCAATATTGGTTCATCTCCATCACTCTGTTCTGTGATTAGAGCCTCAGGCCTGCTGCCTTGCTTTCTGCCCTGATTTTCTTTAACTGCAACCCTTGTTTTAATACAGTTCTGTAGTCACCACTCTCCTACCAGCCCCTCTCCATTCCTCATATATATCGATTGCAGTAGATTAATATTTATTTGAAGCCATTTTTCCAGACTTTGTGAAAAATGTATTCATTTCTTACTGTGACTCTTCATCTAAAGGGAGAGGGGAGAGGGAAAATGTAGGGCTCAGGTATGCAACTCTTAGACAATAAAACTATTGCATTTCCAGTCTTAATTCTTTGCTATGGTCAGTGTATTTTACTTTTTACAGAAATCAGGAACTTTAGTTTCTTTGAAAAAATTTTATACAGAGTAAGGCACAGTGTTAACAGTTTAACTCTATGTGTTTCTAACAGTTCTAGAATGGCTTTCTGTATTTTCTAAGGACATACTACAGCCAATGCAATCACCATAATATACGTTGATCAGCTTGCATTGAATATTTCCAGACAGGGACACTAAGCTATCATTTTCCTTAGCATCAGAATTTGCCAATTTTACCAGAAGGTCGTCTAATAGATTTTAAAAAGACTTTGTTTCAGATCTCAGTAGTCCTGTGTTCCTTTTAATAATTACTTTAGTCTCATTGTAGCTGTGTGTTTGAAAGTGTAGGTCAATGAGGATGATTGCATTCAGAATTTCATGATCTGTGTAGTGGAACAAATTGAAAGCAAAGCCTGTATCAATCACTGTGAAGGGAGGGTTAATTGTTACCGCTTCTCAAGCCTCTGGACAGATAAACTAGTAATGAAATACTTATTGCTCTGATATGTGAATGCTAAAGGATGAAACAATGGAAACAGAAGCAGTCTTCAGAGATAACCAAACAGGCAAAGAGAAAAGAATAAACTAGATGAAAGTATGGAACTGTGTACTGCATTAACTCTCTTAAAGTAATATTGTTTTTAGTCTCCTACCCATATTTTACTGGCAGATTAGGGCAGTATATATCAGGTTGATAAAGCCAAATAAGAATATAAATGGAAACTATTCTTTCTGTTAAAAATATAAAGGAAAAAAGTAAAAAGTCCAGTCTATGCTTTATATGAACTCTGTATATTTTATAAAAATAATTATTTTATATTATTAATTATATCACTGTTTAAGGTATTCTTTTTAAAAAAGTTAGTTATACTACATATATTAAATTTATATATGCATAGATGTCTTAATTCTAGAATTTTTTGAAGGATTGTCTTTGAAGGAATTTTGGAATTTTTTGTTTATTATACACCAAAGTATAGAGGAAATAGTGTAATACATAAAGAAATAGTAAAATAAGAATTAGTGTGGCAAAGAAATCATGAGATTAAATACATTTAACCATTTCTTCCATATGAACTTAACATTTAAACATCTGTTAGTTACTTATATGTTGAAATATATGCAAAAATATTTAGCCAAATTGAAGTCTTAGGTCCATGACAATCATCTCAACACAGTGGGTAGTTCTGAAAATTAATGAGAATGATAATACTGTAAAGACTGTTCCAGAGTTTGCCCAAATTCATTATCTAAGACTCTTGTTAAGAACATCTCAAAGAATTTTAACCAGGAAAATATATTAATGGTTCAAAAGCATTTTCAAAGCCCTGAATTATAAAAGTATAATGGAATTATATATGCAAGAGTTATAGTTAGCAGCACAGATAACAGAAGCATTATAAAGGCATATTTTTCCATAACCTTTACTGCTCTTGCCTGTGGTTTCATCCATAGGGTTTAATTTCATACAGCACATATATTATTGGTTTTAGGATAAGAAAAATCAGGATCATTTAAAAAATAAAACATAGGGAAGCTTACAACTATAAAAAGTTAGGTATATCTACATTTCAGCATCCATTTCAGATGTGATACAACTACTACCTAGGTAGAACAGTCTTAACAAAAAGAAATAATCTTCCCACATCTTTGTATTTACCTCAGAATGTTAAGAATTTCCTGAGGCCTCAGTCTGTGCCGTATTGATGTGGCTGCATAGCAACTGAAACAAATGATTGGCCCATAGCCCTTTTTATGATAGTGACACCACCCTCTAGCTAATGTGGTTTTGTACATTTTAAAAGATAACTGTAATAGTATTGCCATAACATTGCTGAATCAGGATTTTTAAACTGCCAGTAAAATATACCAGGACAGAAGTTAGTAGAGAGCTCTCAAAGTCAAGATGCACCAAAGGGTGTCAATCTTTGTGTACAGCAATGGGCCGGCAAAAAGCAAGAGTTCCATTACTCAGTAATAAATGTGTACTTAAGATAGAAGCCCATGGATATCGAGATTGTCAGGGCAATACATTACGAATTACCACTGGTTACTTGCTGCTTGGGAACTAGTGCAGCAGCATGGAATGGCATAAATCCTGGTCATCAGTGTCAGTCTTCCATGATCTTTGTAGGAAGTTGTATTCTACGTAGGTTCTTTAACCTTTGAGAGCCTCAGTTTCTTTATTTGCATATTGAGTTGCTAATACCTACTTCCAGCTGCAAAAATCTATGATTATGTGATTTGAATTATGTGGACATATAAAATAATGAGATGAGGTACTATAAATGGCAGATTGTTTTTCCAATGGCATTAATATTTACAAATATTCCATATTTATAAAATGATTAAATAAATTTTTTATATCAAATATGATGCTTGTCATACAGATTTCAGTCCATAAAATATAGGATGTTTAAATATTCTTCTTCATGAAAGCATCTTTGAAAGGAAGCGTCTTATTTCAAGAGTGTCCAGAGGACTTTGCAATGGAAGCAATGGGATGCCTTAAGTTAAATTTTAAAGTGACTTATGATGCTATGACTCAATGTAGCACTAAAGAAAAATACTAAAAATGTTTGGAGATAAGTACATTTGTTTGTTAAATTCAATTGAGACAGTAGAAGAACTCTGGAAATATTGGAAAACTAGATGATATACCATGAAGAAGGAAGTTAACAATGTAATATTTGATGGACAGGCAACTGCTTAAGGGAATAACTAATCTCTGAAGATTTTGTGTGTTCCTAAAACATTTATAGAGGAATAAATTCTGTAGTGAGATATTTACTCAAACTACAACAGTTATTTATTTCTTTTTAACCTTGTTTTTAAAAAGCACTTTCTCCTAATTCTTCTCCTTTACTCGTAAAGGTGAACTGATTTGGGGTTTGTAGTGCAGACAGATTTAAAGATTTATGAGTAGATAAGATTTCTTGCATCTAGTAGATTAATGACTTTTAAAATAGAGGTATCACTTATTTATGTTTTCTTGAAAATTCCCAATTAATGATACTTAATAGGCATTGCATGTATATTTTCGTAAGATGATTAAACCTTTTGCTTAATTTTGATATATATGTGTAGATTATACATATGTCCTGTGTATCACATGTAGATTAAGAGTATTTCATCCCTGTAGCTATGTAGTTATAGCTCTTGTCAGCAATAATTGAATATACCACTGATAAAATATTGTTCCCCAAAGAAATACTCAGTTCTGCAAAAGGTAGTTTTCTATTTTTCCATTATGAAGACACTTAGGAAAATGTTTTAAAATGTTATAATGTGTACTAGACTTCTGTAACTCCTTTTCCCCCTTGTCACTCATCAAAACTCTATTTTCCTGAAGCTAATTTTGGCTAGGTACTAGAAGATGATCTGATTAGAACAATTCAGAGTTAGGGGTGAAGTTTGTTTGAATTTTTAAAAGGAGCCTATCATAACAAACATGTTTTCAATTAATAGAACATGAAAAACCTTTAGTGTGCCCTTCCTTGTCTCCCGTACCACACATATAGATACATTAGTCAACACTTTGAAGTACCTCCCCTGGAAACAATGTCTCATAGTGACATTGTTTTAGAAAAAAAAAATTAATTTTATCACAACATTGAGTATAAAAATGGGTAAATGTCATGAATTGGGTTAAATACATGTGTTGTACATGTTTTCATTGGTAACCATATTTGTCTATCTAGTTACAAGTCACTAACTGTGGTAAAAATCTACCACCAATGAAGAAATTTAGAATTGAGTGATATGTAGTGTCAACCAAAATTGGAAATACCTGTGGCTCATCCCAGCACTTTAATCACAGCCTAGGCTTTAATCACAGCCTAGGCAGGAGAATGGCTTGAGCCCAGGAGTTCGGGACTAGCCTGGGCAACATGATGAGACCACGTTTCTACAAAAAAATAAAATTAGCTAGGCTTAATGGTGCACACCTGTGGTCCCAGCTACTTGGGAGGCTGAGGGAGGAGGATTGCTTGAGCCCAGGAATTTGAGGCTGAAGTGAGCTATGTTAATGCCACTGCACTCTAGCCTGGGCAACCGAATGAGACCCTGTCTCAAAACAAAACATCAAACAAAAAGCAACCAAACAACAACAACAAAAAACCCCAAAACAACAACCCCCCCCCAAAAAAAAGGAAAGAAAAAAACAGGGTTGGGAATATCTACTCAGTGCTGAAATAGAATTTAAACTTGAGATTTATAGATGGCTATAGTATTTTTTTGTAGAAGGGCATCCACAGCAAGTGTTTAGACTTGGGTTGAACCAAACCACATAAGACTTCTCAAGATCTGGCCCCTTTCTGCCTCCTGCAGCTGTTTTCATTTACTAAGTGTTGTTCCAAGGATAAACACCACGCTGTATTCTGCTGCTATTCACTTGTAAGCAACATCTATTTCATACATGATCACAAAGACTTTCAGTAGGCCCTGACTGAGTGGGGCGTCTTCTGTCCTGTGGTCTATCAGTGTTGCAGTAGTCAGTGAATGGGTTTCAGGAAATCCAATAATCTACTGAAACAGCATCTTCATACCATTTTAACAGTGATTCTGGGGGGTCTATTTTCCGTAAAGATCTGTGTCAAGAATTGTGAAGGATCTTAGATTTTACTCTACTTGCAAGCCAACAAGTTGGCCTGCTACACTTTAATGAATGCTGGGTCGGAGATGAAGGACAGTTTATTACTCACAGCATTAACAGTAGTCAGAATATTAGTGTGTAAGTTAATTATCTGAGCCCCAGTTCCCACAGGGTGATAAAAAGAGAGTCAAATGATACCTGCACACGCAGTAGTGCAGTAGGTTGTGCTCCAAGTGGACACTTGAGTTTAGGGAACCTGAATCTTTTAAAACAGGCAGTAAACGTGTCTTCCTTACTCTGGAGGAGGACACTGTGTCTTACAAGACTGTTCTCTGTACAGCCTTAATTAATCCTTAACAAAGGACAGTTAATAGTACTTTATCTGCAAGATGTGCAGAAATGTGAGAGACATAGAGACTTGTCTCTCAACAATCTGAACCACTAAAATGAGGATTATTTTAGAGGGATGAGAGGACCTAGTGGTGGCATAGTCCTGTAGTTGAGAGCTGCCTTGAGCTTAATGCAACACAAAGTCAACAATTCGGAGAGAAAATGATGAAGGTTCCAAATATGTAATCTTCCCCAAATTTCTTAAGCATGAATCATGTGGTGGAGTATGCCAGGCTTGTTTCGGTTTAGCTGATTCAGCAGTGGATGGGTCCTAATGATGTTAATGTATTCCTGTTCTCATGTCTTCCGTTTTATCACAGTAGGTGTTTGTCCTCTTTTGTAAGCATGCTTGGTTACAAAGGGCTTGGTCAAAAGAACCTGTGGCTTCTGGTCAACTCAGATTCAATTTTAAAATTAAGCATTCACCTGCAGTCAGTGTTTGTCCTCTTTTGTAAGCATGCTCGCTTCCTGGTTTGTTCTGTTTATCCATAAACTTTAACTTGTTTAAAGTTCACTTTTTCATCTTTACATTAGATCACTTAAATTTCTCCATAACCCAATAAGATAGATTCTGTAATATTTCTCCTTTGTAGATGAGGTCATAGCTAGTAAAGTTTTGAAACTGGATTTAAGCCTCGGTCTGGATTGATGAGATGACATTCTTTTACCATGTTAACTACCTTCTGATTCTTGTAAAGTGGTTTTCTAGTTCATTCTTTCTTCCATTTCCCCACATAACCTTTCTGCATCATACTGTTTTTCTCTTCCCCATACCCTTCTCCTAATCCCAGTATGAGGCTAGTTGACCCTGTAACTCTCCTCTTCTATCTTGCGTTTTAATACCTCCCACAGACATTGTTGGTATTAAGCATTTTTGCACTCTCAAATTGTACTAAATCATCACTTTCCTTATCTTCTGATTCCATAGTAACTGTCCTGTAAAGCTAATGATTGCAATTATAACGTAAATAGGTTGACCAAAAGTTTGATCATGCCTAGCATAATGGTGAGGTATTACATTAAAAGATGGTTATGAGGATATTACAGTCTTGCTTAGCAAGTTGTAATCTGTAGTTCTATTTCCTGCATAGTTTATACAATCTTTTCAGTTGTGAATAGACATGCATTTTGTGAATTATGGTGGCACGGGCATTCTTATGGTCATAATATATTCCTACCTTTTGCATGGAGTCACACTTTTGTATATACCATAATTTGTTATTTTAGCTCACTTAAAAGACTTGATCAAAAGAACCTGTGGCTTCCAGTCAACTCAGATTCAGTTTTAAAATTAAGCATTCACCTGCAATCAATGTCCGATGATTTGGCATTTTGCTTTTTTCCCTTCTAGTCTTCTAGCTCAATGTCTGTCTCAATAGGATATAACAATGTATATTAATATAATTTAATGCAACTTAATTATCAAAGTATACTCTAATAAGTAGTGAGATCACACAGACCAAAATATACTTTGTTGGATACATTGCACAGTCTTTCTCTGCAATGGGACTACTTACATAAACGTCAGTCCAATATGTTTGGAAATCATGCTAAGACATCAAGCTGTAAGATGCTCTTGAAGAGGTGACAACATAACATGGAAATTACGTGTCTTTTGAGAAGCTGATCATAGTTCACTGTCAGAATCTATTGCTAAAACTCAAGATATCCATAACCAATATCGAGGACCATTAACCAAAATGATGGATGATGAAGAAATAAAGTATAGTCTTTTTCTGTACTTCTCTTTTTACATAGATTGTGACCTTTCTAGAAGGGAACAAATTGGTCTCCATTTTGCACCCCCAGTGCTGAAACATCTCCCTGGAACAGAGTTAGAAAATGAAGGAATAAATGAATTCCAGTTCTGATTCTGCCTATTGATATTTACATTTCATCCCAGGAATTTCCCATATCTGTCAAAAATCTACAGCTACACATAACATACCCCATGATATCAGATGTAAAAAAGAAATTAATAGAGAAATGTAAGCATTTTTCAATATATATTTTTAATGCTTAGTAATTCCTAGTGTCTTTTGGGTTTCAAAGTTGAATTGTTTATATCCTATGTTGTGGATTCCCTGAAGATTATACCCATGTAACTCTACAGAGAATAGTTTTAGATTCAAGATGTGTCACAACTCTCTATTAAGCAAGGAATCAAGAAAATCAGTTACAGCCAAATATACCATTAATGTTTTTTTTTTTTTTTAACTTTCAAATGATACCACCAAATAGATGAATTCTGGAACAATGAATGATTTCAAATTAGAATCATATTAAACCCATTTTATAGTCAATTATAATTCCATAAAATTTGAATTCCATTAATTCTATATTTCACAAAATTGTACCAATAATAATTTAAGTTGATTAGGCCAAAATTGAAAAATTCAATCATGTAAAATAGAACAGGTTACAAAGAGGGCTGACAGTTTTTCTAGGGATTTCTCCTCTGGTGGCACAATTCAGTTATCACATGGCCTTGTGTATATAGTACCTATAACACAAATCTTTGCACTGAAAGTATCATGCAAGGATATGTGAAATAACCACAAATTAGCTCCTCACCATGATTGATTGATAGTGGTGAACATTGTTATTTCATACAAACTAATAGTGAGCTAAACCTTGATAAACTTGCTTGCACTTAATATATTAAAAGAAATGAAATCATTAATAGCTCCAGGGAAAGAGTGGATCAGTAGTTCAAATATACTTATTCCTTTCTCTCTTTACTCTGGACATTGCTTACTTTCTCCAAAGTTTATAATCTGTAGACACTGAATTTTGTCTTTAATGCATATTAGCCTTATTCAGACATATTGACATATGTCTTGAATACATGTTGGAATAAAATTTAAATACCAGTTTATTAATGCACAGGTAAGGAAACACATCCACTTTTCTGAAACCCGAATTACTTTTGATGTGTTTATGTATATACCTAAGTATGTCTGAAAACACATCTAAAATATGCCCCCTCTACACACCATGCAAATATAGACAGAGGTCTGCTCTATAACATAGTTAGAAATTCTGTTCAGTGTTAATATTGAAAACTCTATCTATTGGCCAAAATCTTTCTATTTTTCCAGTGAGAGCACTGAGTTCCAGAAACCAATATAACCATGAATGGCAATTTGGTGTGGTGCCTTAGCATGATAATGATTTTAGTTAATTTATCCAAATTAATTCTGGCTTCCCAGGTTCAGATGAAACTGGTCTTCTGTGTTCAGTGTCTGCGTGGGAAGATTGATCTTTTTTCTGAAAAACATATACCATCTCTATAGTATGCTCTTCTTCCCAGAAAAAGCTGGGAACATATATATATATATATATATAAATACATATGTTTTACAGTTTTAAAAGTAAGATTTTAATAATTGATGGTTATTTCACTGTTACTATATACAAAACATAGTGATAAGCTCTTTATTAGCTTTCTAAACATTTGAATTTGTTAATTTGTAACTGATCTTTGATATCTTTTAAGTGTGGGTTATTATGAATATTCATTTTCTATTCCAGCATTTTATTTTGCCTTTGCCTATTCTCTTAACAATTTTGAAAGCTAAAAATTTTCAGTTTTGTTTAACAGTTACTCCCTTATCCTTTGGACTGACTTCTGTCTCTTAGTGTGGGGACTGTGCACTTCTTAATCCTGAATTTGGTGGTAAAATCACAGTAAGCATTATGGGCTTACAGAAGTTCTCATTGCCTCTGAGATTTTTAGGATAGGACATTTTGTAGTGTAAGTGTAGAAGAACTAGCTTTGGAATTATTGCAGTTACATTCACTGTCCGCCACTCCAACTCAGTACAGAAAAGCTCCAGTTTAGCTTTTACATTATAACCACTCTTTGCTGTACTCCTTTATCTCAGATTCACCCGGCGTTTCCTTAAATATACTTCATCAGTTCCCCTCAAAGTTGGGCCTTTCCATTTTTAATTGCCACCTGAAGATTTATTTCTCTTTTTAAAAAAGCCTGTGACCCCTATGGTCTACCTTGTTTTTTTCATCTTGTATATTATTTAAAACGAAAGTTCTCTTTCCCCAAGTAACTGAATGCTTCCAGAAGGGTTAATAACCCCCACTCCCAACCCCATGAACCTACCATTATCCTCAGTCTTTCCTTTGCCTACTCCCTTCAGCTTCCTTGTATACCTCCAAACTTGAGGTCATCTGCTGCCAATAGACACTTTGAGTCTTTATCTTCCATAATCTCTTGGCAGCATTTTACACTATTGATCACTCGTTTCTTTTTGAGGTACTCTGATCCCCGGACTTCCATGACGCCATGCTTTTCTGGTATTCCTCCCAGTTCTCAGTTTGGTTTCTAGAGTTCTGTCTGGGTTTTCTACTCATCTCATTCTGCATTCCCTCCAGGACCCTGACATTCATTCTCATGGCTTCATAAAACAGACTGATGATGCTAACACCACCAGATTCTCATTTTCAATCAAGATCTTTCTCCTGGTCTCTAAACCCATATACACAACTGTGTATTGTCCATGGCCATTCCTACTTCCCATGGATACCTGAAACTCAGTGGGACCCAAAACTGAATTACACAATTATACAATGTGCTATATATTTAGCACATAGTACGTGCTCAGTATATTATACATCAAATGAGTGAGCGGGTAAATACATGGGCAGGAAAACACACTAAACTCTAGAAAATGAGGTAGCCCCAGAACAGGCTCATAACAAAATGGTGATAGTGGTAGTATTATCTTCCTCTGCCAAATTATGACATGTAAGTCAGAGGTGTCCAATCTTTTGGCCTCCCTGGGCCACATTGAAAGAAGAATTGTCTTGGGCCACACATAAAATACGCTAGTAATAACGATAGCCGATGAACTAAAACACTTGGCAAAAAAAAAAAAAAAATCTCATAATGCTTTAAGAAAGTTGACGAATTTGTGTTGGGCCATGGGTTGGACAAGCTTGATGTAAGTCTTGTTTGCCTTGACCACTGAAATTTGTCCTCTTTAATCTCTCTTCGACCTCCTGGTTTTTAGGCACACGATTTGCTTATTTTGACTGATTTTTGAACTTCTTTATTTCTGCCTCAGTGTTCTTGCTCTGAAACCTTTGCTTTGCTTCTTATGCCCCAGAAACCACAAAACCTTTAATCCTACACTTGGCCTGATTGTTACTAGGGGCTGCCTGGTAGTTAATACATTTGTGAGGGCGTGTGTGTGCACGTGTGTGCATCTGTGTGCTGGTAGTTAATACATTTGTGAGGGCGTGTGTGTGCACGTGTGTGCATCTGTGTGCTGGTAGTTAATACATTTGTGAGGGCGTGTGTGTGTGCACGTGTGTGCATCTGTGTGTTCACACTGTAACTGTAGTTCAAGTAAAGATTCCAGACATAAGTCATGACCTTCGGTCTAATAATATTAAAGTTAGAAAACTGAAATAAGCTAAGCCTTCAGAAAACTGTGTTTACATTTACATGAGTAAATATTTCATATACTTTGATTTTATTTTAATTTTGCCAGTTTAAAACTTCTTTTCTTTCATGAAACCTTCTGCAGCCTGCATGAATTGTGTTCAGGTTTCTCACAGACAGAGACTTAATGACGACTATGATGTAAAGGAGGGAGCACTTTCAGGCAGCCACATGAATATACACATAATGCTGGTTTTAGAAGCGTCGGGCATACTTCATTTCCTCAATAACAGCATCTCTACTTTGTGTTGAGATTCCTGAGTATTTTTGGGTTTATTGAGGGGAAAACTCTATTTGCTGAATTTATCAAGTAGCAAGCATTCATGTAGTGATGATATCTATGTTCTTTCTATGCACACCTATACCCACAAAGAGGGGATATGCTGACTGAAGTCAGGTAGCTGCTGTCAACTGGCATAAACATTCTATGAATGCTATGTAAGAGACACACAATATCTAATGATGTTTTATGTGAGTTTCAATTTTCATATTTTTTTTTGGTGAGTAATGAGTACTTAATCATTGAATTAGGCAGAATCTGTAGTTCTTCCTATCCTTCCAAGTATGTATTAGGGAACTTTGGAAGAGAAAGGTAATATATTGGTTATATGATAGTAATTAAACACATGGAACAACTTTAAAAGAGAGATCACCCAAGAGAGTTTACTTTTATGTTTTCTTTGTATTTATATAGATTTTTTTTCATTGACTTAAATATTCTTTACATATTCCTTACAGTGATTACCAAACTCATGTAATGAGTTCTGGAGGGAAGCAGGAAAAATAATACTTATTAGAGTAGCCATGGAGAAGCCAAGTCTTATGTTTGTATCCTTGAACATTTCTTGGAACAGCAGGAGAAAAGTAAAAGTAAAATCAGATTTTAATGTAAAAAGAGTCATTTTTGAATACAAATGGAAGCTAAAAAGACGTACCTCTTCCAGTGCCTAATGGTGATTGGCTGAGAGAGCATCTCTGACAAATCACCAAGAACACCACAGTGGAATGCCAAATTGTAGACCATTTTTTAAAGGGAAGGGTGAGCAGCTATTTCTTGCACTATTACAGCTTTCATTAATTCAGAAGTAATAAATGGATTTTCTTCATTACTCTACCAATTAGTCAAATGCAGTCGTACATTTATTTGTCTTTTAAAACATTATTTGGATCTCTTACTATAGAATGAAATCATTTCATGTCCATGAATTTTACCATAGTGCATATATACTTATATGCTTGATGTGGAATTAGAAAAAAGGAAAGAATTTACATGAAACCTAGCAGTGATCATTTAAGAAATAGTAGCAGATGAAAACCTGCAATAAGACAGCTTTATTTAATCAGAAGAACCCTGACAGCAGCGTTTTGTGTTTGGGTTTGTTTTGTTTTCATCAGCACATGTGTTTAAACATGTTCACTAACCTCTGGAAGTATTTAGAGAAATGTTTGTGCTGCTTAATTCTCCATGTAAGTGATAATTTCATGGCAGTTCTTGAAATAAACATTTTTGTTTTCGAAAATATTTTATGACTATTTCTATTACAGAAACAAATATTTAAAACTCAAAGTAATATTTGACCAGTAATTTGAAACCTAATAACAATTCTCTGAAAAAAAATGTGGATTCGGCTGGGTGTGGTGGCCCATGCCTGCAATCCCAGCACTTTGGGAGGCCAAGGCGGGCGGATCACAAGGTCAGGAGGTCGAAACCATCCTGTCCAACATGGTGAAACCCTGTCTCCACTAAAATACAGAAAATTAGCTGGGTGTGGTGGTGCGCGTCTGTAGTCCCAGCTGTTTGAAAGGCTGAGGCAGGAGAATCGCTTGAACCTGAGAGGTGGAGGTTGCAGTCATCCGAGATCACGCCACTGCATTCCAGCCTGGTGACAGAGCAAGACTCCATCTCAAAAAAAAAAAAAAAAAGTGAATTCGTATTGGATTGTAGTGCTGCCACCTTATATTGGTCCAGCTGTTTTCACACTGAATCTCAGTAACATGTTGTGATAAATTGCTCCATATCTGCAATTGAGGATGCCTCTTGGTCATCGATAGTGTGCATATCATGTGATATCCTACAGGGACACACCCTTCATCATCATCATGATCATTGTCATCATCCTCATTCTCATCATCCTTGTCACCATGAACGCAGCATTTCTTAAACTTTGTCTCAGTCACTATGCTGAGAGCTTTACATATGTTATCTCATTTAATTCCCCCGGTAACCCTCTGAGGAATATATCTCCCCATTTTATAGAGGAGGAACTAAGTCTTTTAGAAGCTATGAACTTTGCTATTCAGTCACAGTCTCCTTTAGATTATTTTTAGGAAGCTTAGGAAGCTAAATTTTAGGGGTAAATAAAACATAAAAGAGTGAATACAGTGACTTGGAAGTTCAAATACAGAATAGAATACTGATATTCTGTTGCCTAAGTGTAACACAAATTAACACAAGTTAAACACAAATATAAAACTCCTCAAATAATGTTCATTTGTAGCTTTGGGGTCAAAACAGGTGATTAGTGAAAAAGGAAGCTGAATTAACAAATATTTTGGTACAATGTTGTGTTGCTTTTTGATGTTAGTAGGAAACTGTTTCTGTGTGCGTTTAGGGTCTTACTGTATTAAAGGGAAGGAGAGGACATGTGGGTGATATTTTGAAGAACTTCTGCCTGTAGAGGAGGATGCCAAAAAGTGAGTTGGTTTATTAATATTGGTTTAAATTGAAAAACATAAGACTAGATTTTTTTGTTATTAAAATGAATTTTGAAACTATTAACCACTACTGATTTATTTCAAACTGCAAGTAATAACATTGGCATAAAGCTAGAACAAGACAAACCACTTAATAAGCCATTAATAAGTGATAAAAATGTCTTAATAAGAGATACTGTGTTTATAAATGGCAGCGTATTAATTGCAAGTATTAACAAGAGATAGATTACTAACAACTATGAAATCTAAGGAAATGCTAAAATTTCAGAGTTTATACCACAAACCTTTGGGGGTAGCTTTTCTTTCTTTTGTTCTTTTCTGTTTTTTTTTTTTTTTTTTTTTTT
>NW_012115178.1:5279508-5292381 GCF_000951035.1 Colobus angolensis palliatus
TTTCTTTTTTTTTTTTTTAAAGAGGTGGGGTCTCACTATGTTGCCCAGGCTGGCCTTGGGCTCCTAGGTTCAAGTGATCCTTTTGCTTCAGCTGCCTGCCCACAATTTTAAAGTGCACATTTCCTTCTAATTCAAGATCCCTTCATCTCCTTTCTTTTGGAAATCTATCTGTTGTTTAAATGGGTACTCTCCAGTGGCTTTTCTCATAGTGGTGATAGCTGACGATTCTGAAGAAAGTCTAAAAGAATTTAATGATAAAAACTATACCTTCTGAGGCTAAAGAACTTGCTTCAAAAAGGAAGGCAATTCTGAATGCAAATAAATAATGGCAAAATAAGGTTTTTTTCTGTGTTTGCTGTAATAGGCCCCATATTAGCTATCTTTCAGATTTTAAATACAGAATAACATTTGATAAGAAGAGCTTTGCCAAGTGGAAAGAAACAGCAGATAAGGACATTAAATTGAAATAATGAGCTGCTAAAAAGGATAATGGATCAGGCTGTTCCAAAGCAAATCATGGGGGAAAAAAGAAGAGAGAAACTTTGAAATTGGGTTCTCCAGCATTTTCAAAGACAGGTTCTTCTTTTACCTCAACAAAGTGCAAACTGTGAGGGGTGGGAATGGAGTGGGTATCCCTGTATAACTGATGCTGAGGAGGGTAGAATGCAATCCCTGCACATACTTACTGACATGGTGGTCCACAGCTTCCACCCAGTTTGTCCCCTTCTTCCCCTAAACGAATAATCCAAGAGACAGAGGCAGTCATTAGTGCCAGGATCGACTTTGAAGTTAGACAGAATTGGACTCCCCATTTTAATGTTTAAATTAATTTTACATTTAAAATTAATTTTTAGTATTCAACTAGAACTTAGTAGATGATTCAATTACGTAATGCATTGGAAAATGCTTTATAGATGCTAAAGTTCTCTATAAGTACCGAGTAACATGATAATTGCATGGCATGAAATCACCCTGATCCTCAGTATTAGGACTTTTGTTGTTGTTACAGGATAAAGAAAAATACACCGAGAAGCCATGATTTGGGAGGTCTGAGACACCATTAATTAATGGAAGATTCAGTTTTTCGCCGTCTTTCCTTAGTATACCTTAAAATAATATTCAAAGAATAATTATTTTGCCCTTACTAAAATGCAGAATCCAAAGTGATCACATTTACAGAAAATGCTGATCAGAATATAGACAAAATGACTGATAATATCCAAAACAAGATTGTCCCCAACTGGGAAAGTTTCTTCAGCTCTTTTGTTCCACATTTTGCTACACTAAAAAAAAAAAAAAAAGGAACATTAATTGATTTAGTGTTTGCTATATGCTATACTCTGTGCTAAGAATGTTTTTTGTGTTCTTTGTTTCTTATTCAACTCTATGGGGTAGGTGTTATAGCCACTTTATAAATGAGGATGTGAGTAACAGAGAGGTTAAGTAAATTACCAAGGTCACATAACTAGCGAATTTGATAGCCAGGATTGCAGTCTATGTCTGCTGAATTCCAGATCCCACATTCCTATCCAGTATACCATATATGTGCAAACTGTGCGGAACTCTCAACCTCCTGACTACTTCCTTAAGTTAAAAAAGTCCAGTGGTTACATATATACACACAATGTGATATAAATAGAGAATAAAATATATTAATGAAGATGTTTAAAATTCTATATGAGTAGAAGAAATTCTGAAGATTTAATAGATACATCTGTTGTAAATAGGCAACCCATGTATTCTGCCAGAGAAAGTTTATGCATTTTAAAATGTGTAATTAGAGAAGCCTGAAACAATAGCAGTTTGAGGCCAGGTGCAATGGCTCAGGCCTGTAATCCGAGCACTTTGGGAGGCCAAGACAGGAGGATTGCTTGAAACTGGGTTCAAGACCAGCTTGGGCAACACAGCAAGACCCCTGTCTCTACAAAAAAATTAAAAAGATTAGTTCGGTGTGGTGGTGCTAAGCAACTAGGGAGGCTGAGGTGGGAGGATCTCTTGAACCCAGGAGTTAGAGACTGCAGTGAGCTATGATCACACCAGTGCACTCTACCCGGGTGACAGAGCAAGACCCTGTCTCTAAAACACAAAAAGAAAGAAATGGTAGCAAACAAAGTATTGAGCTATGAAAAATAGAAAACTTCAGCCAGTAACAAGTAACAAGTAACCAATAACAAGTAACAAGTAACCATAACAAGTAACAAGTTTGAATCAGTACTGAAAGTCTCACAGCAAAGAAAAACTCAGGACTTGATGGATTCACTGCTGAATTCTACCAAACATTTAAAGAAGAACTAATACCAATTCTTATGAAACTATTCAAAAAAATTGAAGTAGAGTGAGTTGATCCAAATTCATTCTAAAAGGCTAACATTACCCTGATACCAAAACCAAAGACACAATAAAAAGCAAAAAGACCGGTATCACAAATTAACATCCATGCAAAAATCTTTAACAAAATACCAGCAAACTAAATTCAACAACACATCTAAATGCTCATTCATAGTGATCGACTGGGATTCATCCTAGAGATATAAAAATGGTTCCACATATACAAATCAATAAATTTGACACTTAACATTGACAGAATGAAGGACAAAAACCATCTGATCATCTCAATAGATGAAGAAAAATCATTTGACAAAATTCAATGTTTCTTTATTATAAAAAACCCTAAACAAATTAGGTGTAAAAAGAATGTATCTTAACACAATAAAGACCAGAAATGACAAACCCACAGCTAACATTGTACTGAATGGGGAAAAGTTGAAACCTTTTTCTCTAAAAATCTGGAACAAGACAAGAATGCCCACTTTCACTACTTCTATTCGACATAGTACTGAAGTCCTAGCCAGAGCAATTAGAGAAGAGGAAGAAATACAGGACATCCAAATTGGAAAGAATGAAGTCAAATTGTTCTTGTTTGCAGATGACATGATCTCATATATAGAAAACTCCACAGACTCTGTTTAAAAATAGCTGTTGGAACTAAAAAACAAATTTAGTAAAATTTCAGGATACAAAATCAATATACAAAAATCAGTGGTGGTTCTGTAGACCAAGGGCAAACTATCTGAAAAAGAAAGAAATCAATCACATTTACAATAGATTAAAAAAACAAAAGACAAAAAACAAAACAAAACAAAAAAACCTAGGAATAAATATAAGCAAGGAAGTGAAAGACTTCTACAATGAAAACTATAAAACATTGATGAAGTAAATTGAAAAGGACACTAACAAATGGAAAGATATCTCATATTAATGGATTGGAAGAATTAATATTGTTAAAATGGCCGTACTGCTCAAAGCAATCTACAATATCAGTGCAATACCTATAGAAATACCGATGAGATTCTTTATAGAAATATAAAAAACAATCCTAAAATTTGTAAGGCACCACATAAAGTCCCTGAATAACTAAAGAATACTGAGAAAAAAGAACAAAGCTGAAGGCATTATACTACGTAACTTTAAAATATACTACAAAAGAGTGGTAACCAAACACCATGGTAATGGCATGAAAACAGACACACAGACCAATGAAAGAGAATAGAGAAGGTATATGAATAGCTTCTGTATTCATATAGCTGAAATGAAAGAGAATAGAGAAGTTATATGCTTTTATAACCAACTGATTTTTGACAAAGATGCCAAGAATACACATTAGGAAAAGGACAGTCTCTTCAAGAAATGGTACTAGGAAAACTGGATATCTACATGTGGAAGAATAAAACTAGACCGCTGTCTCTTATCACTTACAAACATTAACTCAAAATGGATTAAAGACTTACACGTAAGAACCCAAACTGTGAAACTGCTATGAGAAAGCATAGGGGAAACACTTTATGACATTGGTCTGAGCAAGGATAAGACCTCAAAAAGCACAGGCAACAAAAGCAAAAAAAGACAGATGGAATTACATCAAACTAAAAAGCTTCTGCACAGTGAAGGAAACAATCAACAGAGTGAAGAGACAACCTACAAAATGGGGGAAGATATTCACAAACTGTGCATCTGACAAGGGGCTAATATCCAGAAGATACAGTTGGACCTTGAAAAACATGGGTTTGAACTGCACAGGCCCACTTATATGAGGATTTACTGCCACCCCTGAGACAGCAAGACCAACCCCTCCTCTTTCTCTTCCCTCTCAGCCTACTCAATGAAAAGATCATGATGACCTTTATCATGGTCCACTTCCACCTAAGGAATAGTAAATATATTTTCTTGTTCTTAGGATATTCTTAATAATGTTTTCTCTCGCTTACTTTATTATAAGAATATATAATACATATAATTTACAAAGTATATGGAAATCAACCGTTTATGTTATCGGCAAGGCTTCTCATTAACATGGGCTATTAGTAGTTAAGTTTTTGGAGAGTCAGAAGTTATACACAGATTTTCAACTTTGTCGGGGGTTGGTGCCCCCAACCCCAGCTTTGTTCAGGGTTCAACTGTATAAAGAACTCAACTGAATAGAAAAAAAATGTGATTAAAGAATGGGCAAGGGGCAGAGTGCGGTGGCTCAAGCCTGTAATCCCAGCACTTTGGGAGGCCGAGACGGGCGGATCACGACGTCAGGAGATCGAGACCATCCTGGCTAACACGATGAAACCCCGTCTCTACTAAAAAATACAAAAAACTAGCCAGGCGATGTGGCGGGCGCCTGTAGTCCCAGCTACTCGGGAGGCTGAGGCCGGAGAATGGCGTAAACCCGGGAGGCGGAGCTTGCAGTGAGCTGAGATCCGGCCACTGCGCTCCAGCCTGGGCGACAGAGCGAGACTCCGTCTCAAAAAAAAAAAAAAAAAAAGGAATGGGCAAGGGATCTGAAGATATTTCCTAAAAGAAGACATACAAATGGCTAACAGGTACATGAATAAATGTTCAGTGTCACTAATCATCAGTGAAATGCACATCAAAACCATCATGAGTCATCATCTTAGCCCAGTTTGAATGGCTATTATCAAAAAGACAAAAAAATCACAAATACCGGCAAGGATGTAGAGAAAGGGGAGCTCTTATACACTGTTGATGGGAACAGTACAGCCATTATGGACAACAGCTTGGGGGGCGTTCTAAAAAAATTAAAAACAGTAGTACCATATGATCCAACAATTCCAGTACTGGATATATATCAAAAGTAAATGAAATTAATACATTGAGGAGATATCATTGTATATCATTGCAATAGTATTACATTGTGAGTGTGTGTGTGTCATTTGTGACAACATGGATGAACCTAGAGGACATTATATTATGCAAAGTAAGCTAAGCACAGAGAGACAAATACTGCATTTCTCACTAGTGTGGAATCTAAGAAAGTTGACCTAATACAAGTAGAGAGTAGAATAGTGGTTACCAGAGACTGGGAGACTAGAGGGGCAGGGGATGGGGGGAGGTTGGTCAGGGGGTGCAGAGTGAGAGTTAGGCGGAATAAGTTCTGGTGTTCTGTTGCGACAGTTCCTTGTGGCTGTCCTGGTAGTCTCAGTCCGTCACTTCCTAGGCCACACCAGAGGCTGCCTGAGTATCCTCAGAATGGCAGTTTGCTCACATCAGAGTACAGTTGTGAGAGAGAGAACCCAAAACAGAAGCTGTAGTCTCTTAGAACGGACTCTTAAAAATGTCAGACCACATTCTATTGGACTTAGAGACCAACCCTGGTGCAGTATGGGTGGGGAGTGGGGAGTACATGAGGGTGCCAAGTACTAGGAGGTGTGGATTATTGTGAACCGTCCTAGGGACTGATTGTCACAACAAGTATTTCTTTACTTAAAAAATGTACTAATAATGTGCCAAAGTTTTCATGAGGAAATATTGCCTATATTGTGACATAAATATTGCATTTTATATAAAAAGGTCTGGACCAAATCCTCTTTCCGCATTGCACATGGATAGGATTGGTGATTTTGTTAGATTGAGTTTGTAGGTTTAGATGGCCTTTATTATACCAGACTGAAAAACACTTCTTCGAATAGAAGAACTAGAGGTACTAGATTAGAATGTCCACTGTGCCACTTCGGAATCTCAACTTTCTTATCTGTAAAGTAAGACTAACATCAGCCTTGTAGAATTTGTAAAAATCCTGGCCTGCTAATGAAAAGTAAATGGTAGGTCGTGGAATTAGTTGAATAGTAGACAAATAAATGTTTACCTTTCAGAAACACTTTTTTAAAAAGGTGCATTAAAAATAATTTTTAGTACTTTGCTATAATTCAGAAAAGAATGTCACATAGGATTGCCTTTTCTAACTTAATAAGTGAAAAGAAAACCACATTAGTAATTACTGAAAACAATATGAGACTAATGAGAAGAGCAAAGAGACACTAGCTTCAAGGATGAATATGGAACTAAAATGAAAACTTTTTAAAGGGCATTTGCAACAGTAGGGGCTAAAATTCTAAAACACATTGAGATATCTGGATATTAAGGAAAATGATTTTATAAACCTATGGAGCAAATTTCAAAACATAGGATAAAAGGAGTCAAATGTGTTAATGGAAAAGCAACTGAACTTGATTTTGATTCTTTTCTATCATTTTTTCCTAGACTAGAGATAGATTAAATTCATATCTGAAAATTCTCAATTTTTGAGAAAAGACAAAATGTTTGTCGTTACAGTTTTGTTGTTGCTGCCCTTAGTTGCTTTCATTACCCTCAAATTCAGTATCTTGATTAATTTTCCAACTCAGAGACCTAACATAATATGTCCCTTTTGATTCTTGCACAGTTTCATGGTTTTCTCCTACCTTTCCCAAAGAAGTGGTTTTCCTTCTACTTTTTATTGCTAATTAAAAAATACATTCAGAAAAATTCACACAACACGCACAGTTTAAAAGTAATTATTAAAAAATAATTACCCTACCATATTCATTTCTTGGGGATGTTGTAATGAAGTACTGCAAACTGGGTGGCTTAAACAACGCAGCCTTATGTCTTTTTATTCTGGAGGCTAGAATTCCGAGATCAAGGTGTCGGCAGCGTTAATCCTTTCTGAAGGCTGTAAGGAAGAAACTGTTCCGTGCCTCCCTCTTGCCTTCTTCCGGAGGTTTGCTGGCAATCTCGGGCCCTCCTTGGCTTGTCGATGCCTCATCCCTATCTCTGCCTTCATCTTCACATGGTGTTTTTCCTGTGTGTGTGTGTGTGTGTGTGTGTGTGTGTGTGTGTCTGTAACACGTTTTTCGTTTGTGTAAGAACACTGGCCATACTGGATTAGAACCCACCTTAATGACCTCCTCTTAACGGCATTTGCAAAACCCCTGTTTTAAAGTAGGTACTGAGGGTTAGAACTTCAACATACCTTTTTTGGGAGAGCACAATCCAACCCGTGACACCTACCCAGGGTGTAATTACCATTTCAGAAATGACCACCTGGAAGTACTACACTCTCTCTTTTCTGTGGTAATTAAGATTGGACTTTAATGAAAATGATTTCTGTGTCTTTCTTTTTTCTTATTTTTTTTGAGACAGAATCTTGCTCTGTCGCCCATGCTGTAGGGCAGTGGCATAATCTCGGCTCACTGTAACTCCGCCTCCCAGGCTCAGGCAATTCTCCTGCCTCAGCCTCCCGAGTAGCTGGGATTACAGGCGTGCGCCACCACGCCCAGCTAATTTTTGTGTTTTTAGTAGATAGAGACAGGATTTCACCATGTTGACCAGGCTGGTCTCGAATACCTGACCTCAAGTGATCCACCTGCCTCGACCTCCCAAAGTGTTGGGATTACAGGCGTGAGCCACTGCGCCCCACCTGTGTTTTCCTTTATAGTCTTACTACCTGCGCATCATCTCTAAAATAAAGATAGTTTTTAAGGCATCTTTTAATGAAATAGATAAGCTTTGAAAAGCAGGACTGTAAATTATAAGTCATTTATAATATTATCTTCAATTCCTTGAGACAATCTTTATTAAAAATGCTTACTTTCATAAGTGAAGATAAATAACTTTAAAATAGTACTGATAGCTTTCAGCAGGCATAATAGTAGAAGTGATGTTTTGTGAGCTCCATTTTGGATCACGTTTTAATTTTTTTGTGCTTAGATACTACCTCCTCAGTTGAGAACTAATATCCATATACACTTTTCTAGAGTGTGTTTTATTTCTGCAGTTTATTCATACTGGAACAAAATCCATGGTCATGGTCTCCAAACGGTTTATTACTATGTTCATTTTAAATCCATTTTGAAATGTTTTAATCTGGTAAACAGCATTTATTAAGATAAATTCAAGTCTTGTCATTCTTTATGAGTTGACAGATATCTATTTAATCAGTGGGACTCTTGATCAGCATGAGTTATCCTGTGTAGTAAAATACTGCTGGTGCAATACTAGTTAAAAGCAAAGAAACTTGGTGTTTTACTGACCCTGTTAAGCCTTAATAAGGAATGAATGTAAGATTTAGTTTAAAAAATATTGAAAATAATTCATGTCTGTTCTATCTTTGAAGATTCCTAAAATCAAGTTTGCTCAATGTAAAATACACACACATGCACACACACACACACACACAGCTTTTACTAAATTCTGCAGCATAAAAGAACATTTAAACTAAATTCCTTGAAATCACATTTTTGTTTTAATTAAAGTCTTCAACCCTGTGAGTACGGAGGGTTGCCAAATTTCAAATGACCCATGCTGAATCCAGCAGGTTGCTCCTGCTCACCCATTGCTCTCCCCCTTATTAAAATCTTTTCTTTGTCTGCCGTGGAACCTACTGTAGGAAAAGGGAAAAGAGAAACACTTTGCCACAGAATAGATCCTTCATATGTCTTTGTGGAACAAAATACATTTTGTTGGAAGAGTCATCAAGAACTGGGAGTTCAGGAATTGGAAATGGGTAGAAGTGATAGAAGGATTGGAATAGGGTAGTTTACCCTCAGATTCCATTTGTTTCAGGATTACTCACAAAAGCACCCTCTCTCACACACACAATGGATAACTGCTACTCTACCTGAAATACTCAGCTCATTTTAATGATGAGCACATATTCTGTTTTTACAAGGTAGATACTGCTGGAAGGCATTCTTGCGGATTAGTTTGGTCCTGTTGCCTTCTTTCTTATATCTGAGGTAAAGAGTTTTGTATTGACTGTTAGGGTGGGGAAGTGGGGCTTTGTGGTGCAGAGAATGGGAGTGGTGATTAAGATTCAAATAAAGGCACTTTCAGCTTAGTATCTAAGAAAGAGAAGACTCTAAATAAAACAGACCTTCTAAGGACACATTCATCTGTTTGGAGATTTTGCCTTAAGCTAACACCAAGCCCAAACAAGGAGTGGGGTAGAATGGGGTTTTTGTCTCTTATTAACTTTTTAAAAATTTCCTTTTCACTGACTTATCTTTATGATGGGAATATATGGTTCATTATTCTGCCACGTTAAGGTTAAACAGGCATCTGGGGCTGATCAGGCACCTAACTACAATCTAAAAAGTTGTTTGTTTGAAAAAAGTGTTACAAGTTTCATCTAAAAATGTACTTTCAGAACTTTGTAAATTTGGAATTGCTTGTAAATGACATTCTGTTTATAGTTCTATGACTATATTTTGATTTTTTTTTCTAGACAGAGTTTTGCTCTGTTGCCCAGGGTGGAGTGCAGTGATGCTATCTTGCCTCACTGCAACCTCTCCCTCCCGAGTTCAAACAGTTCTCCAGCCTCGGCCTCCTGAGTAGCTGGGATTACAGGTGCATGCCACCATGCCCGGATAAGTTTTTGTATTTTTAGTAGAAATGGAGTTTAGCCATGTTGGCCAGGCTGGTCTTGAACTCCTGACCTCAAGTGATCTGCCTGCCATGGCCTCCCAAAGTGCTGGAATTACAGGTGTAAGCCACCATGCCTAGCCATATTTTGAATTTTGAATGTCATTTCTATCACAAGGAGGCCTAGTTTAAGTAACTGTTTCAAGTGCTGACATCTGAAATAGGCCATAAGGCATAACTTTAGTGAATATATTTTCGTTTTCTATATAAAACTATATTTTCTAGAAACTATTTGAAGTCAAGAACTGTATTAAATGGATTTCTGTTCCTTTGATACATAGGGTATTGCCTTGCACACTGTAAGTGGTCAGTTAACATTGAGGAGTTAGTACATGAACGGCTCCACAGAGTGTAGGAAGAGAACCTTCCCAGAGGTCATTTAGATGAGGAGAACTGTGAGTTTGAGTATTGTCATCTAGGTGACAAAATAAGTTATTCTTTATTATCAATTCATTCACAAATATTTAGTTGAACACTTCAGATTGCTAGTCACTGTGCTGAGTGCTCTGTGGGGAACGAAGATGAATGAAACAAACTCCATCCTCAAGGAGTTTACTTTCCATTGGAAAAATGGTGATAATAATAACACACAAAAACATGATGATGGCCACGGCTGAGTTACAGATAATGCTTTTGTAGTTCAGCAGAGTGTAAGGACAGTTGAGGTGTTTGGTAATATCGAATTTGAATTTGGAAATGTGATGAAGGAAAAGAAGGTATGTACCAGCAAGGTATGCCTTCCACTGCAGTTATCAGAAAAATTAGCCAGTAGTAGCTTAAACAAAGATTAGTTATTTTTTTTTTCAAATAATTAGAAGTGTAGAGGTGGGTGAATGTTGGTATTGGTTTAACAACCAAACAAAGGCAGAGCTAATATCTCTCTTGGTTCTCTTAGTCTCTTCAACATGGATACCTCATCTCCATCCTGTCTGCTCTCAAGGCAGGAAGGGTGAGGGTACCTGGAGGTCAAGCCACTTTCATAGTTTTTGTCAGAAAAGCAAAGTCTTTCTCAGAAGCTCCAAGTTAACTTCTTACATCTCATTGGTCAGAACAGAGCCACATGCCTGCCTTTAATTATCATGGTAGCATCCAGACTATACTAGAAGGGTCTAAAAATGTCAGTCTCAAACAAAAAGCACAAGCGGAAAAGAGCAAACTAAAGAAGTTTTCCTTTATTGCTACTACTGAGAATAAATATGGAGTATCTGGTTAATAAAGTAGTCTGTCAGAATTTAGTGGGTAATCAATCATGATCTTTAGATTTGTCTATTTTAGTGGATGCTATTGGTTGAATAGTTTTACAGAGTACCATACTAGTAAAAGTGTGACATAAAAGTCTACAACAAGCACTTGAATGATTAAAGACTCCTTTAATCATAGAGATGGATATCTGAATAGAGAACCTGTCACCCACAGATCAAGTCTTTTCATACTACCAGCACAGAGAACTTGCATTAACAGTTGGCTGATTTCTTGTCTCCATTTGAGAAAGTATGGTTGTTTTTTTTTTCTTTGTCTGCCCTTCCATTTCTTCCCTCCGTCCCTCTGTCTCCCTCCTTTCTTTCCTTCCTCCCTCCCTCCCTGCCTCCTTCCCTTTGTAGACTGAGTCTCCTTCTATTGCCCAGACTGGAGTACACTGGCACCATTATAGCTCACTGCAGCCTTGAACTTCTGGGCTCAAGCAGTCCTCCTGCCTCAGCCTCCTGAATAGCATGAGCCACCACAGGGATGTGAACTACTGGGCCTGACTCCTTTCAGTTTCTAGAAGGGACTTGTTTCTGTTATTCCTTTCAAATGGTTATTGTCACCTTTGTTGATGTTGCCAACAAAGGAGATTTATAAGGAAACATCTTTGCTATCTTTAAATCGTTAGACCAGTGTGATGGAGCAAAAGTTGCTCACAGTTTATTTTTTTTTTATTAATCTTACATCAGTTTTAAAAACATGTTTTAGTAGAGGAATATGAAGTGCTTTATAGTCCAACTGATCAGGAAGGATGGATAGCTCTGGTAGTTAATAAAACAAAACAAAACAACAGCAACAAACAGCTCTGCATGTTTTACAGCGTTTCCACCTCTTAAAGGTAATTTTCTTCCTTGGCAATTTGTGGTTGTTTGTGGTGAGGGGCATGTGTGTGTGTGTGTGTGTGTGTGTGTGTGTGTGTGTGTGTGTGTGAGAGAGAGAGTTTGTGGACACGTGTACGTTTTACCTGAACCACCCTAACCTTAGACTCTTTCTTCCGCTGGACTCCTTGGGGACCACAACTATGAAGGAGCAAAGACAATCAGCTCCTGGTGATTGTTATACATCAGTGGCTTTTAAACATTAGTGTGTGTGAAAATCCTTCAGGGAGCTTGATAAACATGAAGGCTTACAGGCCTACTGATTTATTAAGTCGGGCAAGAGTAGAGATTGGGAATCTAAAGGTACTCCAAACATTTCTGTTGCAGGTGGCCCCTGGACTCCGCTTTAAGAAGCACTCCTGCAACCAGTGAGCAAGATGGTAGGGGCAGTTAGGAAGACAACTCTCGCACTGGGCCTCAGTGTGTCTCACCTGCTCTGGTCTTTGAAATCTGAGGTCTCCGAAGTGTGATGTGAGCACTCCAGGTGGTTTGTAGGGAGACTCATTTTGATTCAGAAAGGAAATAATGAAACTTCTATTTATATTTATTTTTGACTTTGCCATTTAAAATTTATTTTTTTATTTGTGTTTTGTAACATACATACTGTATGAGAACAGTTTTATACATTCGTACTTTAGAAATAGAGTGGTACACATGTATTAGAGGCCTGTTCTAGAAACTGTCTTACTGATAGTGGTGCATGATCAAAGAAGTTTGGAGGGCACTGCTTTAAATGATTTACAAGGCCAAAATCCATATCTCTTTCCAACTGTCTGCAAGAGTTTATTGTTTCTTAGTTGTTTTTCATTTAGGTATCAACATTAGTCAGTGCTTCTTTTACTACTATATACATACACACAGAACAGAGCAAAAGATTGGGAGGACAAAAAAGGTTTGCAATAAAGGCAAGTAGAAGTATCTGTGTGCTAAGGTTAGTTATCTGACTGAACACCTTTATTTGAACAAACTCCTACTGAGAAATCAGAAGAATCAAGGTAACTTC
>NW_012115178.1:5293108-5315662 GCF_000951035.1 Colobus angolensis palliatus
TCTACTAAAAAAAAATAAATAAATAAATAAAATAACTGGGCATGGTGTTGTGTATTTGTAGTCCCAGCTATTCAGGAGGCTGAGGCAGGAGGATTGCTTGAGCCCAGGAGGTTGAGGCTGCAGTGAACTGTGATTGCACCACTGTGCTCCAGCCTGGGTGACAGCAAGATGCTGTCTCTAAGTAAGTAAGTAAGTAAGTAAGTAAGTAAGTAAGTAAGTAAATAAATAAATAAATAAATAAATATTCTTGTTGAAAAACTTCAGCAGTTTCTCTCAATATTGTTAATATTTTAGTAGCCACATAGCACAGGCAGTGTCTGAAGATCTGAAATCTATTTTGGTTTCTTATTTTAAAAATCATCTTTTATTTTAATGCTATTTATTACTAATATTTATCAGCATTATTGTTGCATGGGTCTGAGTAATTTGAAGAGGATTGGCAAAGTTGGACTTAAAATGATAATAAATATAGCTACTACTAATAATATTTATTGAGGCTACATGTGCCTGACACTGTGCAAGGCACTTTATTATCTCATTTAATCCTTGCAATAACCCTGTGAGGCAAGTGCTCTTATTATTATTCCACTTTACAAATGAGGAAGTGAAGATGTGGGGAGGTGAGAAAACTTGCCTTCAGCTACTCAGCTAGTAAGTTGGAGAACAGGCAGGACTCCAAATATAAAGGGTCTGTTTTTTAGCTATGTGTATATTCTGCTTCTTAGTATCTGCCTTTCTACTGTGACTGGAGGGTTGGCTCTTTTGTAAGATTGGGAGTTGGAATGGGGACAGACCACAGCCTACCCTACCCCAAAGGAGAAGCCCAAACACACAATTGGGATAAGGGCCATCCTTATACAACTCAGAGAGCATCATTTCACTTGTATTTTGTGTGAATAGATTCCCCCAGAGTTCTGCAAAATGGTGGTACTGCCTGGGAACTTCTCTCTCGAGCACAAGTTGGAAGGGGTTATGGAGTTTGTGTATTTATAAATATTAGCAGCTTTTTATGGATTGGGGAGCTAGGAAGCTAGGTGGAGGGAGGGCCATCTAGACTCTTTGGAGGAAACTGGGTCTCTGTCACTTGTGGGGCTCACTAGGTGTCCAGGTTCCATTCTCTCTGAAACGTTTTATTTTCACTGATGAAACTGTTTTCAGTCCTTTGATCCAAGGTTATTAGTATTTCTGCATCTCAGTTTACTCCTTTCTAAAATGGGAATGATCATTATTTTGTGTATTAGAGAAACATTGGATGGATTGGCGAGAAAGGTCTTCAAGTGGTAGTTTGCTGTCTCCCTTATGACAGTGTCAGGTAATGACTACTTGCAGTTTCAGGCTGATATTTTCCTTCGTCTCTAAGATGACACCCTTTGAAGATTTCTTAGGTGTGATGTTTTTAGAGTCGAGAGGTCAGGAATCCCATCTGTCTGCGTGTGTTTGTATCTCCCATACCTGGGACATCATAAGGGCTCAAAAAAATAACTGTTGAGTAATTTAAAGTTGCTCAGCCATTGTGAGCCTCAGTTTTCCTTGTCTATAAAATGGGGAGAATAGTGTGAATCTCATAGTATTCTTAAGAGGATTAAATTGGATAAAATATTAAAGAGCTTAGTGCAGTACCTGCCACACTGTAGGTATACAAGAAATGTTTCTTTTAATAGTTATTATTCTGATTATTGTGATTTATCTTTAAAAGATAACTCTTGACTCTGCTGCTTAAAACCTCTGTGCCTTCAAACAAATTGAGCTCTCTGGGTCTTTTTATATAAAATAGGGATACTACTACTACCTACTTCACTGATTGTTGTAAAGTTTAAATAATATTTAGAACTTACAGTTACTTAGTGTGTAAAATTCTCATTTTACAATTTCGAACACCAGGTCTCGGGGAATGAAGGTATCAGTCTAAGGTCACATCGGTAGTAATAGCGAGTGTCTGTCTGAAGCCACTGTTCTGTACTTTACAAACTCTAAATCTATTTAAAAGGGCCATACACATATGTGGGCCATTATCATAGCATCTCTTTCTTTGGGCCTGAGGGCTGCAATATAGTAGAGTCCTTATTTGTCCTGTTGAGGGATTTAAATGCATCATAGTGGAATAAATATTTAAAGAAATAACACTTTCCCAAACTTTTCTTTGGTTTTGAAATTTTCACTTTTTTTTTTTCTTGTAATGATCTGTCTAAAAATACTGAATTCTGTATTTCCAAGATCACAAAGGGGTAAAACCACTTGGCCAAAATTTGAAATTAGGTTATTTTTGTGTTACGTTGCCCATTATGTGAGTCTTGAAGTGGTTATTAAGTAAAATCAGCTACTAAACTGGGAGTTCACTTAGTTTTAGGACTATGTCAATTGACTTGTCAAAAACTTTTGTTGTAAAGAAAAGAAATGACCTATTCTTATGAATTTTAAGCAGCTAGATCGACTTTCTATGAGTGTTAACATTTTGCCAGAGAATCATGATTTTGAACATATCACACATCCAGACCTGGGAGCTAAAACTAACTAGTACATTTCCTCTTGTGTGTCTTAATTAAAAACTAATGTAAGAAACAAGAAGAATTGGTTCCTACCTTGAAATATTGTTTCCCGGACAGATCTTTCCTTCCTGGAAGTCATTCCAAAGTTGTTTGGAGTGTCAGGTTCAGAGGTAACTGAATTTTTCTATCTAGTGAAAAGAGGTGGCTCTCTTATTTTGGTCGGTTATTCCCAGGGTTTTGAGCTTTGAAAAGGTTTGACTTAGAAACCATGAGGTACTAATGCACTACATTTTTGATTTACTGTTGATTGACATGTCTCTGTTCAATGTAAACAGCTTAAATGGAGATTGTAGTTATAGAAATGGAATTTGCATTTGAGTACCTTCTCCTGTATGATATAATGATTGTTTCATATTTATCAAAATAACAAAAGGGGATATTAATGTTTTTGTAATGAGTTGTAAATGAGAATATTGAATTTGGAATAATTAAATTTTATTTTGCTTAGGTTTTTCTTTTGGACGCTACCATTTTAAGAAACATACAGTTCATGTGAAAGTCTGAATAAAATTCATGGAGTAGCATCAGGGACCTCTGAGTCCAGGAAACTGAGTTTGGCAGTACTAATTTGTATTAAAGTTGTTGTTGCATGACAGCCGGAAAAAGATTTAATGCTTGCCACCTGAATCAAGGCACGGAACATTGGTTTCTATAACTGCCATGAATTTGAATCGAGGCCAGTATCTCTAAATTTGAAATAAACTGATACTCTGTCTTGAAAGATGATACAGGCCACTTATGTACTCTAAGGTATTTAGAAAAGAGTATTTCAGTTTAATTTTTTAGCTATACATACTATATATAACACGCATACACACACACATGCACACACACACACACACACACATATATCTTTCAAATTGTTAGGCTCCTCAGCACTGTGACCTCCGGTGATTCTTGCTGTTAGAGGCTCACACAGAGGAACTCGGAAATGCCTGCAGCCGTTTATTATCCACTTTCAACCAGGAGTTAGCAGTGAGTTTGCACCAGGTTCCAGGTTTGGCATTTCTCCTCATACCACGGAGGAGCTGCTCACTTCATCAGAAAGTCATTATCCCTCTTGCATGTCACTATGGTTCAAAGTATTACAGTATTGCTTTAGGAATTTAGATTTTAACCCAGCCACCAGATGCAAAATCCATTCACATGCCTAGCACAATAAAAATGATGATGATGACAATAATTCATATTTAGCATTTGCAAAAACATCTTTCATCTGAAGGGCTTTTGTAAATGGAACATGCATCTTGAGACTACTTTATAGAAAGTGATCTTTGAGTCCAATATGGAAATGAAATGAATCTACCTCTGGAGTAAAATGTGGTAGCCATTTAATTATTTTTAACAAGCTACATATTAAGCACAGTTGTATCTTTATGCAATAAATGTTTTGCTGAGGAACTTTAATTAAAATTTTCAGACTTTATTTTTAATATTACTAAAAAATAACAAAAATAACATGTTCTTTTGATTAGAAAAATACTCAGAAAGTTGACTATTTAAAAATAAATCTCTGTTGAGTCTCTTTGTCAAGCCAAAAAAGATTCCTTAATGTATCGCATAGATGTGTCCCGGGTTTTCTTACGGCAGCACAAGTCCTACTTCATCTTGGGGTGGTGTGGAGCGGGGGGTGATAAGAACTCCAACAGCATACTGTCTTGATGGACAGAACCAATGCACACTCAACTCTTAATTGCACAAATGCAAATAATCCAGGCCATTTTCTTTTCCCTTTAGGCTTCCTCGCTAGATGATCTCATCCACTCCTAAGGTGTCAAATAGCAGCTCTACTGATGGCCCATTCCTTTTCATCTCTTCTTCCCAACTCTTGCCTTATTTTCTGCTTAATCTTTTAAACTGTCTGATGAACTCCTCTTTCAAGATATCTCACCAGGAACTCTGTCTTAGTTTTATGTTGCTATAACAGGATACCACAGACTGGGCAACCTAGAAAGAACAGAAATTTAATTCTCATACTCCTGGAGGCTGGAAAGTCCAATATCAAGGTGCTGGCATCTCGTGAGGGACTTCTTTACTGCGTCATTTCATGATAGAAGATGGAAGGGCAAGAGAGCTTGAGAGAGGAAGAAATCAAACTTACAGCTTCATACCCTTCAATAATCAGCATTAATCCGTTCATGAAGATGGAGCCCTCATGGCCTAAACACCTCCTATTAAGCCCCACCTCCCAACACTGTTGTACTGGGGATTAAGTTTCCAACACATGCATTTTGGGAAACATGCTCAAACCATAGCACTTTCAAATCCCAAAATTAGATATCCCTTGCAATAGTCTCCTACCGAACACAGTGGCTCATGCCTGTAATCCCAGCACGTAGGGAGGCAGAGGCAGGAGGATTGCTTGAGCCCAGGAGTTTGAGACCAACCTGGGCAACATAGTGAGATCTCATCTCTACCAAAAGAGGAAAAAAATCTCTATCTGCACGACTTAAATAAATGATCTCTTACGTCCATGCTCTTCTGTTATAAATGTTCAAGACTTGAGACAGCTTCTTCCTTCTCAAATCCAATTAGTTCCTAAATTCGATACACTTATCTTCAGCATGGTCCCTTGCGTCTGTCCACTGCATTATATGAACCAGTCAATGGGCATATTATTGCTAACTGTAGGATAAAGGAACAGAAAGAAGGTAAAACCCATATCACTCAGTTTCCCTGGTTGCTAATATCACTTAGATGGTGGAGGCGGAGTTAAAACTATTGGCCAAAATAAAGCTGTAGGTAACTTGCAGCTTTTGCTTATTCTGTAATGATAGGAATAATTTAAAAGTTTGAGGCTACGGGGCAGAAATGAAGTGTGTTTGATTTGGCCAGTTGTAACAGTTTATAGCCTGGCATGCAATTATAAGTTATCTTAAGTGAAGATGAAAGGAAAAAAAGTTTGTTAGGTGTAATTAGAGAAGAAAAAACTATTTCAACACTAAGAACTGTAGATGTTTGAGGAGCATATTGCCATCATACAAAGGTATCTTGTGGTATTTTCACTACCTTCAACTAGTAACTATAGTGAATATATTCCCCATCAAAGACTATTTTTAAAAAATCTTCAAGTTCTGTCTTTTTTAGAGTATTTTGTAGGGCTTACATCCCTGAAAAATACGTCCTTGTGAAATTTTGTATTTTTCTTTAGACTATAAAAATTCTCCCACTTCTTACTTCACCAGATTGTGTGTGTGTGTGTGCATATGTACATGCATGCTTTATATTGATGGAATGATTTAGTACATTAAATAACCTGTTTACATTCCCACTATTCAGGGCAGGACACTGATTTGTATGAAATCATTTGTTTTTGAGATAAACACTTTGATCTGTCATTGTAGGTTTCCATCATTGTTGTTCCTCTAACAATAATATTAAGTGCAAAATTTCCCTTTATAGATGAAAAAATAATACACACCAGTATTCATTCTAAAAGGTTTTGCCAAACAGTATAAATTTAAATCTTTGGTTGAAACTGTGTGATATGTGCTGGTTTCCCTTCTGTTTCAATAATGGCTATACATTAGTGATGCTGTGCTATATTCATGCAATTTATAACACATATTGAATGAAATAGAATTATTATTATATATTTTTTAAATGAAGTCTCACTCTTTCACCCAGACTGGAGTGTAGTGGCACGATCTTGGCTCATTGCAACCTCAGCCTCCCAGGTTCAAGTAGCTGGGATTACAGGTGCGTGCAACCTGGCTAATGTTTGTATTTTTAGTAGAGACGGGGTTTTACCATGTTGGCCAGGCTGGTCTCGAACTCCTGACCGCTAGTGATCCACCCACCTCGGCCTCCCAAAGTGTTGGGATTACAGGTGTGAGCCACTGCACCTGGCCAAATAGAATTATTAAGTATTATACAGAAAAATGCATTTAGAAGAGAAGTCATTTAATACAGTGTGGTAAAGTGAAGTTTAACTGACTGGATTCAGTATATGTAACACATTATATGTTTTCCTATGTTGTGAAAGAGAGTTCCCAATCTTTAGATGCAACCCTGACCTGTTATAATGCCTCAATCTTATTTTGTTTGGTTTTAATCCCTGCTATATCTTAGAATTTTGTATGGGGTTAGAAGCAGAGCAAGGGTTTTTTCTCCAGCTGTTCTTCAAGGATCTTCCACTTAGATTGGAGCAATGTGCTTGTATAAATCTTGCCACACTTTTAGTGCTTCTGTAAGGTGAAAATGCTCAAATAGGGTTATGTAAATACAAACTTACTTTGGGCAAAAAAAATTAGAGGGAAAGAGATGAACTGTAACAGATCTGGGTTTTCATCAACATTTTGTTTCATGAGTCTTTGGAGATGTGGCTAAGTTGAGTAACTAACTAAATACTTATGCTTCAGTTCTCTATAAGCCTTTCTTGTGCTGCATTTTGAATGGAAATAATTTTAAAGCAGTTTTTTCTTCGGTATTCACAAAATTCTTTCCAACAACATTATCAGTGAAGTGGATGACATTGAGATAGCAGGAATACTATTGTGTTTGCATGTGTTTTTTAGAAATGGAAACTCTTTAAAAAAACACAGTGGAACCGGAATAATGTCTTTATTGTTCATTCTTAACAGAAGCTCCATTTTCTTTTGTAGGGTGGAAATGGTTGACTTTAATTATCCTTAGTCATGTGAATATTCTGTGAATTTTTGCCCTGTCTTCTAAAAGAGTTTGTGGGGGAATGGCCACCAAGTCTACAGCTCCAGTGTAGTCATTCCTATGTTCTAAAAGCTCAGTATTTGATTTAATTGCTAAGGACAATTGCATCAATGGGGATTTTTTTGACTTGATGTTTACGTTGCAAACTAATTAAGTCCTGGGTATAATGTGCATTAAAATGTACGTAATTTGAGAGCCAAATTATATGTATTCTCTCATACTGGGAGTTCTTTAAATTGTGGTAATGATTATTTGTTGATATTCATGGGGGCCATATGATATGAGACATCAGAACATTGTCTCAGCTTGATGTGCTTATAGTCAGATAACAAGCAATTCGTATGTATTGATACAAAAAATGGTGAACAAAGAAAGTAATCCTACCGATGGGCTTAGTAACTGGTCTTTATGTATGCTGGTGTCTCATTTTTAACTTAATTTAGATAGGGCTTGTGTGTGTTGAAGGAGAGAGGTGCAGCTACAATTTAGAGGCTATGGAACATTTTTGAAAAGTCAGAAATCTATAGTACACAAACATTTAATTATTCAAATAACACAGAGAGGGGACCTTTGGTCATTAAAATAGTCAGCCTGGTTGATGTTGGGCTATTCTCTTGCAAATGGGAACTTTTAGTGTTTCAAGAATTATTCTTTATGCTTGTTTTCTGTAAATAATTTATCTAATGCCAAAAATATATGTCTAGTAAAGAAATTTAGCTCCTTTTGGAATTTTCAGTGCAGACTTACTAGGGAAGATTTTTCTTAATATATGCCAGCTAGGGATTATGTTTTAAAAACAAACAGAACAGAACACAAAAATCAACAAACTCATAGGAAAAGATATACCATGGAAGGGAAAAGAAAGCAGAAAAAAAAGATTTCAGGCCTGTAGGAATGCAAAGAGTTGATTTCTGTATTTAACAGGGATGTCTAGGATTCAGATTCTGAACATGGATGGCAGCAGCCTGATTCTCCATAATGCAAGGAAATAGCTTAGAAGAAGCTATAAAGTTCTGTCATGTCATGGCTTGGTGAGCGAGGATGGATTTACACGATCAAGGATATAAATGGCTTTGAGTGAGTCGTTAGTCATAAGGTCCACGATTCTTCATAATTGACATAGCTTCCCCTTGTCATTCAGACAGACAGCATTAAAGACATGGGGCTGCAGCCATTGTCACTACAGCCCTAAGAGTCCACATGGGCGCTGCTGTGAGGATTCTGAACTCTCCGTGCAGGAGAACACTGTGTGCCTCTCGAACCGTCTGTGTGCAGCTGTGGTTTTGGATGTGTTGCATCATTTTAGAAATCATGGCCAGAGCTCCAGCTTTAAGTTTCTCACTTTCATTTGTATGATTTAGAGGAGAGAAAATGAAAACTGGTTCCCTTTCCCTCCAAGTGTGACCTGTGTTCACACGTTAGCTTATGTTTTGAGAAAAGGGTGGGAGTGTTCTCATGCCATTCATTATGATTCAGCCTTAAAAGGCATATTCTAATGAGGAGAAAGGAAAGTGTATTCTCTTTAATTTAAAATATTTTGGATAGACTACTGGGTGCCTTCCTTCCAAGGAACCATGGACATTTGACACATTCTGAAAGAGTTGGACACAGCTGATTTCCTTTGACTACCAGGAAAAGTATGGAGAAGGAGAAAGGGAAACCTCTGTGTGCATGGGTTTTTGTGTGTTGATGTCACTGGGGAGGGTAAGGTTTTGATTGCGTTACTATATGTCAAGTATATTTTAAAATGTGACCTAAATCTAAAGGTAATGCTAGCTCCAATCAAAGACTTTTCTATTAAAATTTAAAGTTATTTTTGGTGTCTCGTTCTACATTTTTAATAGTGACATAGTTGTAAAAATTATTTGGAAGGTTGGTGGTAGTTAAAAAAGTTAGCAGTTCCACTGCATAGCATTTAGTTAACAGCAGCATTGTAGCTTTCATTGAGCTGGGCTGTGGGAATGCAGGTCTTTAGCTAAGGATGGATATGATTTTACTTTATTTTTTTTAAGGTGGAGAAATGAATGAGGCATGCATTCATGTTTTTCACCTAGGCCAAATGGAAGACTTTTCAGTGATGTAACCCATTAGGCTGGAGAAGCTTTTCTGTGGCGCTGCCCCGCGGTGCTGAGAATAAGTTATGAATGCTGCACTGTTTTCAGTGCAGAGGGCTTTGCCGGGAAGAGAGCGGTGTGCCTGGGCCCCAGCTATTGAGAAGATGCCAGTCAGGGATGAAAACGTCTTTCATGAAACTATAGCTAACTTCCCTGTGACACATTACCATAGAGCAGAGAGTATTTTTAAAACCAATAGTGTGAAAATAAGCACAATACCTTATAAAAGTCGGAAGGCTTTATTTTAAAGTATGCACATTGAGTGACTAAAAATATACAAGTTTGTGTCAGAATTTTTTTTTTTTTTTAGTGAATTGGTCTAAGCAATTTGCCTTCTCTCCCTCTCTCTCCCTGTTCACAGCTCTGATTTCTTTTGCCTTTTGGTTACAACTACAAAAGATGTCTTCTGAGACAAATGCTGGTCCATGACATCAGGATGAAGGAATGCTCAGCCCAGTCTTGCATGTTTGAAAGCATCAGCTGCTTGAAAAAAATGTTACATTTTCCAGGATGGATTAAAAAATTAAGGATGATCCCTGAGAGCAGGGAGTTAGTTTCAGACCTTTACACAAGTTTTCTTATTTTTTATTTCCAGAGATTAGAAACATACCAACATTGGAATTGGATTTTGAACATTAGTAATATAGCATTTTCTTGAAACAGGAAATGTGCTGTGGTCTTTATAAAACAAATGATAATAATGGATGACAGTAACAACAATTGGACAGCATACAATTCTATAGTTTGTAAAAATTACAAACTTAAAATTGTAAATTTTAAAGACCAAATATTTACTTTTATTTTAGACAGTATAATTTTATGAATTTACAAGACTTACATTAAATTACTGTATGTAAAAAATACTTTAAATTTCTTTTTGCTCTTCTTAGCTATTACCATGACTTAATTTGGAGCATTTTCATGAAATTTGTTATACTTGGATAAAGTACATAGTAATTAAAATAACAACTAAACATTCTGTCATGTTTCAACATATGAAAGAAGCATGCTTTTATTTCCTTTTTAACTATTGGTATCCTTATAAAGTTAATTATTGTTATTAATATCCACTCCTGATTGTACATCAATAGGAGAAAATGGAAGTTCTAGAAAACATTTTAATAAAAACAATTTCAGTAAAATATATCAAAATGCCAATATGGAAAATATTCAAATAAGATTTAAGAAAACATTGATTTGGTGATTTGTTGCCTATATATTTAAGAATCATAATGTCTGAGTATGGCAATTCTCCATTAAATTGTGGCTTGAAGTATTAATCATTATGTAATAGATGGTAAAGTTGTTTACACTAAGAAGAGTATTAATGAATCAAAGGATTTCTGCCTCCATGGATAGAACATTAAGAAAAGGAAAAACAGAGAAAACAAATGGCTGGATCATGTGGGCTGAACACAGGCGAGGGCAGGGAGTGCCTCCTCTCTATCCCATGGCCCTTCAAAGAGTGCCTTGTGAGTGGGAAAGAGGAGTTTGTGAGAAGGGCGTTTTCTTACTTAACTAGACCTTGGAGTCTCAGTCGACAGAGACTGGCAAAAGGCAACTTCTGTCTACTTTTTATATATGCTTTCCGGAAATTGAGCCATGAGAAACGATAAAAAAATGATGGGACCACACAGACCTCTCACTTGTGCTGCATATCTTGGGTGCATGCCTACTAATGGCTCTTTCTTTGGGGCGAGCATGTAGCTGCTTTAATATTAGAACAAAATGAGGGAAGTTTATAGACACAGAAGGCAAAGCAAATAACTTTGTTATACTTCTGAATATGGGTTCCACTTGAACTACGGATTCAAGTCATTTATTCTTCAATAGTTGTTGCCTTTTTGACTTTACCTTTTTAAACACATTTTTCTGGTAATTAATTTCTTCATAAGTATGTGCTTGCAGTTTTTGTAGGTACATTGTAAATAATTTAGGAATTTTATAGTTGTTCATGGCATTTAGGATACTTTGGGAACAACAGATTGAAGCCTTCCTAGTTGAGCAGTTGGCATAGTTGATCTGGTCATCATGTAACTGAAAAAATGATTATTTTTGCCCTCTAAGACTGCCTTTTCTGTGTGTCCACAGCAAACCTATGTCAAAGGAAAAGGACAATTTTCTTTAATCTTTTATCTTCTCAGTAAAACTAAACTAAATTATAAAAAGTAATTCCTTTGGCATATGATAGAAGTTTAGAAACAGACACATCCTACACATTAAAATGAAAATTTTTTCTCCATTAAGATGAAAATTTAAAAGAATAAAAATGATTGGTTAAAATATAATAATGAATAAGAAACTGATTAATCCAGAAATATGTTTAGGATTCAAGCTTTCAACTGGTCTGTCTGTTGTTGTATAAGAGAAAAGAGAAAATCTTGTATTTATATGATACCTTTTTTTTATGAGGACCCTGGAGGTTGAATCTGGTTTTATAATGCCAATGGGGTATGTCATCTTTGAGTCTCACTAGCCACAGTGGCAACTAAGTAGACTGGACACATGTCCTTTTGTCCTCACAGTCATACACTGATGTCACTTGACTAATGTTCTCCAAAACTTCTCTAGGGCTTACTTAATCTCTCCAATACTTAATTTGTACCCCTCAAGAAGACCTTCCAATTTATATTTTTCTCTAAATTTATTTATTCTATATCTCCAATTATGTAACCCATGGCACAACTCCTATAGAATCTTCCCTATCATCTAGTCACTCAGCACATATTTATTGAGTACCACTATAGCACAGCCACTAAGCAGGATGGTGGAGATCACAGATGACCTAGGCATGGTATCTGCCATCTAGGATCTCCCAGTCTGCATGCGGGGAGGGGCAGGAGTGGAGGCAGAAATATGTGCAAAGCAACAGTTGCAACTAGTGTGATGAATGCTGTGAAAGAGGTAGGTAGAGGGTATTCTGGTGGCATAGAACTGGGCTACCAGTTGCATTGTGGAGGCTCAGGAGTGGATGTCAAGAGCAAGGAACACTTTAAGTATTGAAGAATGAGGAAGAACTAAGCAGGTAGATAAAGTGGAGGACATTCCAGGCACAGAGGCAGAAATACCATAGGGAAGTCTATACAGGCTGTTGTGGCTGGACAGATGTAGTCATATACAGGAAATGAGGTTGAGAAGGTCTATTTTGAGAAGTTATTAAAACTTTGTATTCTATGCAATGAATTTTGACCATTATTTTCTACTTCCTATCCCAATACCTGTGAATTGAATTAAGCTGAAAGAAATACAAAGGATCAGCTTGGGAGTGAGCTAGTTAGATTTGAATTTCAGAAAGATGACTCTGGTAGTGATGTGGAGGAGAGAGGAAGGAGGTGAGATTCACAGAAGGAGATACCAGTGTGAAGCTCTTGCAGTGTTCCAGGCAAGACTTAGTGTCCCTGTTGAAAGCAGTGTGAATAGAGATGGACTTTATAGGAGGCAAATCTACACAAACTAATTAGTGACTAGATATGAGGGGTGAGGGTAAAGAAAGGAGTCACGATAAGCCAAGGTTGGTTTCTGACTCAGTACACTGTGTTTCTATTCCCTGAAACAGGGAATGTAGGAAAAGGAGCAAATGTGTGCCAGAAGATCATGAGTCCTATTTTGGATGCTTTGAGACCAAGGTCTTCCATGAAAATGTGAAATGGCAGAAACGCATATATTCGCAGACTAATCCAGAATATGAAATTAATGGAATGTATTTGATAAGCAAGTGCTTATTGAATGATTGAATGGATGTGATTAGCCTTCAATTCATTACATTTTAAATGACTATCATTGAGTTGCTATGATTGTTTTAAAATCATACAGCACAACAGGAAGCAGTCTAATTATTACAAAAGTGAAAAGATAAGTGTCACAAACAATTCTTTTTGTTGCTTTAAAGTTTCCAGATAGGTTGATGTGACTATACATAACCCTATACTTAAAGTTGGTTAATCTAGATGCTACCATTATTCCTCCTTCCCTCACTGCCCATTTTTTTGAATATTTTAGTAATAATGGAAGGCTACCAGTGGGCAAATCCAGTAGGCAGAGGAATAACTGGAAGAGAAATGACCAATCAAAAACTTGAAAACTAGGAGTAAGTATAGATTTTAAAAAGTCAGGCAGGTATGGTAGTTCACACCTATAATCCAAGCACTTTGGGAAGCTAAGGCAGGAGCATTGTTTGAGTTCAGGAGTTTGAGACTAACCTGGGCAACAGATGAGATCCCGTGTCTACAAAAAATTTTAAAAGGTAGTCAGGCATGGTAGTGCACGCTGGTAGTCCTAGCTACTTGGGAGGCTGAAGTGGGAGGATCACTTGATCCCAGGAGGTTAAGGCTGCAGTGAGCTATGATCATGCCACTGCACTCCAGCTTGGGTAACAGAGTGAGATGCCATCTCACAACAAAAAGAAAAAGAAAAACAAACAAAAAAAGCCACCGATTGGAGGATTAATCCATTTGTCAAAGTTTGTTCTTGGTGACATTTATTCCTGGAGGCTTATCAGGATCAATGAGATAGATACAGGATAGTTATATACAGCCCTGGGCTCAAGTGACCCTCCTGCTTCAACCTCCCAAGTAGCTGGGACCACAGGCATGTGTTACCATGCCTGATTAATTTTTAAATTTTTTTTGTAGACACGGAGTCTCACTATGTTGCCCAGGCTAGTCTCAAACTCCTGCTTTATGTTCTTGATGCTTCCCCAGAAAGCCTTTCTAGGTATTGGGGCTATAATTTCAGCAAAATCAAATCCCACGTAAAATGTAATCTGGATGTGAAGGGTAATGTCCCCTAAGACTACCTTAGAGGTCTTCGCTCTGGAGAATGAAGATTCTCAAGGGATACCTGGCCCTTTGGTAAAACGCAGCATCGATGTCTTTAGCTTTCTGTCCATCGGCCATAGTTTGCCCAGTAACACTAGTGGCCTCTGTCATTGAAGCTGTACACCGTAGTGGTGTCCTGGATCTCTCATTTATGCCTTGCAATGGCAGTGGAGATCAAATGTAGGCAGAATTCTTCCCCCTGGCTCTCCAAAGCAATACAAATAACACATGCAATTCATTTAATGACTAAATAACAAAGAATATCAATGACAGTCATTTTACTGTCCATTTCTTAATTTGCATAATTTAAATCATAAGCCATGATTAGTTTAAAGCAATTTGGATGATAAATGCTATCCCATACATTCAACATTTGAAAATATCATTCAGGGTTGGTTAAAAAAAATACGATTGCACCTCCTTTTGGGCCTCACAGTAAGGCATTCGTTGCCTTGGTAATTTGACTGTGTCTGGTGCAGGGTCTGTCACTCAGCTTTGCCAACTCAGAAGTCTGATGTTGTCAGCACTCAGAGGGCAGATCCGTCTCTCTCGGGTGAACTCACATTAACTACATTCATGAGACTAATAAAACCAGAATGCCAAATTATTCGCTTACCATTAGAAATACAATCACACAGATGGAATGCTTGTCTTAGCAAGACTCAAACATTCTTTTTCAAAATGAAGAGCCAGATTATGCTTAGAAGGGGCCCAGTGAGCATGGAGTCAGAATGGGGGAGTTGGAGGAATCAAACTGTGATGACTGATGCTGCCATCTGCACATGGACTGGTCAGTAAACTGGACTCCTAAAAGTCTGTTAACCAAAGCTGCTCCTCCATGGAGAATGGTATGGAGGGGCACAGCCCACATTTGTGTCTGTTGCTCTCATTTTCTAGGTAGTACCTGTGGTTAATGAATATGTTTTCTACCATATTCTTTCTTTAGGTCATCAGGTAGTAAATTTTGATGGTTTGGAAGAGATTCTGTTTTCTTAAGATGACTTTGCCTACTTCTGTTCTGATATGTTCTAGTTATGGTAGAAATTTCATAGGTATTTAATTTCCAGATGTTTGGTGTAGGTACTGCCTAGTACCCAGGAACAGGTAGTGTCTAGACCTGAGGTAGTGGGGCATGAACAACCAAGGCTGATTCTCTGCTTGTCCCTGGCCTAGAAACCACACTTGTCCTAGGGCCTGGCATAAGGCTGTCTGACAGGTAAGTTGCTGTAGTTATTGATGTTTTGGAAGTGTAGGAAAAAGTAAGTAATCAGGGAGTATAGTAACCATATTTTCTGAGGTAAAAAGACACAAGCTAGCTTATATCTTCATGTGAAGATACTAAATATTACCCTTATTGAAAACATTATATGAAACATACATAAACTCATGATTAAATTTAGAATGGAGAGAATTGAGTCAAAGATGACTCCAAAGTTTTACATAACAAGAAGAATGGTAAAATATGAATAATCAAAATAGGAAGACAGTGATATGGAGCTGGTTTGGCAAGCAAAATGTTGGTCTCTCGGCAGGGCACGGTGGCTCACACTTGTAATCCCAGCACTTTAGGAGGCCAAGGTGGGTGGATCACCTGAGGTCAGAAGTTCAAGACCAGCCTGGCCAACATGGTGAAACCCTGTCTCTACTAAAAATACAAAAAATTAGCCAGGTGTGGTCGCAGACACCTGTAATCCCAGCTACTTGGGAGGCTGAGGCAGGAGAATTTCTTGAACCCTGGCAGTGGAGGCTGCAGTGAGCCTAGATTGCACCACTGCACTCCACCTGGGCAACAAGAGTGAAACTTCGTCTCAAAAAAAAAAAAAAAAAAGGGAAAATGATGGTCTCTTGAGACTATGCTGCATTTGATTGATGTTGTCGTGAAAGTAAAAATGTCCATGGGCCCTTAAAGCAAGAACGGGAGCTGTGTGAGGGCAGGGATAAATATGTAGGTTTGGGACTGACCAGTTTCAGAGGTTTGAGAGTAGGAAGAACAAGAGACTCCAGGAAGGAAATATGAAATAAACTTTCAAGGAGGCAATTGAAAGCAGGGGCAGGAAATCCAAAGAAGTGAGAAATTCGAGAGGGAAATATAATCAAATAAATCAAATTCCCTCCTTTGTGTAGGGACAGAAGACCTAAGGTGATGCGAAATCGAGGAGAAAATTATAAGCAAATGCACAAAGTGAAAAGATTTTAGACCTAGAAATGGCCACTGACTTTGATGACAGTGTCATATATGATAAAAGATTCATTTATTAATGTTAGCCATTTTGTATTTTTATATTCAAATAACTAAGGGTTGTTTTCCATTTGTCAGGCAGAAGTCCTGGGCTTTACTGACAGATTATGGCTTTTATTTCCCACAGTAAATTAAGCATTCTTTCCAATGAATTTTTATGGAAATTGATTTTAATTTTGAATGAAGGTGAAGTTAGTTAAGAAAATGGAAAAAAATAAGATACTGTTACCTTTTAAAAGACAGATATATCTTCATGGTTCTGTAGATATAGTTAAATTTTGATCAATAAAATGGTAGCATGAAAATCTTTCCAGGTCTTTTTGGCACTCTCACATGCTCTGTTTAATTTAGTACTTTTGTTTACATAAACAGGATCTTAGCTTATCTAGCCCAGAAGGAATTTGAAGAGGAGGATTTTTAAGTCAAATTAATTACCTTCTGCCCCAGGGAAAGGGAACCAGTAAATATGCAGAGATATCATCCTTTGAGTTTTGTAGGTTAAAAGGTGATAGAGCGGCTGGTGTTTTCTGGGGGAGTTGGAGGAAGGGGATATAGATGATGGACTGGGATAGGAAGTTATTTGTTACTTTGTTTGAAATACTATATTATAAATTCCATGAATACTTTAAATGTGCAAGTGTGCTTAATGTACACTATTGAGAACAAAATGTAAATGGTTTGGGCATTCTGTGGTACTTCACTGTTCTGTTATAGCGAATACTTGCCAACTGACTTCCTGTATATTAAATTAATAACCTATTAACAAAATTATGACAAGTGAATACTACTCATACTTCTGTCATTTCAGCAATAGACAAAAATAATATATCAAAATGAAAATAACATACTGAACTTTTGTAAATTTTAGATTAGAGTCCAAAATATTTTTTTATGATAGATGTTAATTTAAATGAATAAAAATGATTTTATATAAAGAGAAGTTAATCTTTAATTCAGGTTGCAAGATCACTGCTTGCTACTGGGACCTTAAATTTAAAAAAAACATTGGATAGGCTCGCCATGCTAGTATTTTTCTTTTTTTTTTTTTTTTTTTTGAGACAGAGTCTCGATCCTGTGCATAGGCTGGAGTGCAGGGGCATAATCTGAGCTCACTGTAACCTCCACCTCCTGAGTTCAAGCAATTCTCCTGCCTTGGCCTCCCAATTAGCTGGGATTATTGGCATGTGCCACCATAACCATCTAATTTTTGTATTTTTAGTAGAGATGGGGTTTTGCCATGTTGGTCAGGCTGGTCTTGAACTCCTGACCTCAGGTGATCCACCCGCCTTGGCTTTCCAAAGTGCTGGGATTACAGGCGTCAGCCACTGCACCCAGCCCATTCTATTATTTCTATTTATATTTAAGCACTTTGAGTTCCTTGAATCAAGATTCTCTCTTTGGAGCAATTGTTATTTCACTAAAGAAACAAGTGGCTCTTGGAAAATGTTATAAAGAAGACAGGAAAGAAAGAGGACTGTTTTAGCAGGAAACTGGAGCCGGGCAGCTCAGCACAGAAAAAGGAATATGGGCTCAAACCCTCATCCCTTGACCAGAATTCTTGATGACCCATTGGACATCTTTGGTGGATAATTCAGCTCTTCCAAATCAGCCCATCCAACTCCCTCCCCTCAGTGGAGATTTATCCTTCTTGTTCTGTAACCTAGTTAATGGTCGAACCATCCATCCAGTTACTTAAGCCAGAAGACTGGGAATCACGTTTGGCTCTTCCTTACATGGTATTTCTGTCTCCTATTTGCCCCTCATTGTGTCTACTTCTTTGATTCTGGCTGAGGCCCTCTCATCTTTCTTCCAGATAACCAGAACAGCTTCTTAACTGCCTTGTTCGTTCCATGGGATAGCCTCTGTGAAAGCTTTCACTGGTAGAAATGCGATATGGTTTGGTTCTGTTTCCCCACCCAAATATCATCTTGTAAGTCCCACAATTTCCACGTATTGTGGGAGATGATTGAATCATGGGGGCAGGTCTTTGCCATGATGTTCTTATGATAGCAAATGAGCCTCACAAGATCTGATGGTTTTAAAAGTCGGAGTTTCTCTGCACAAGCTCTCTCTTTTCCTGCTGCCATCCATGTAAGATGTGACTTGCTCCTCCTTGCCTTCTATCATGATTGTGAGGCTTCTCCAGCCATGTGGAACTGTGAGTTCTCCGTTAAACCTCTTTCCTTTGTAAATTGTCCAGTCTTGGGTGTATCTTTATCAGCAGTGTGAAAATGGACTAATACCGTAAATTGGTACCAGTAGAGTGGGGTGTTGCTGAAAAGATACTTGAAAATGTAGAAGTGACTTTGGAGCTGGGTAACAGGCAGAACAATTTGGAGGGCTCAGAAGAAGACAGGAAAATGTGGGAAAGTTTGGAACTTCTTAGAGACTTGTTAAATGGCTTTGATCAAAAGCCTGATAGCAATATGTACAATAAGGTCCAGGCTGAGGTGGTCTCAAATGGAGATGAAGAACTTATTGGGAACTGGAGCAAAGGTCACTCTTGTTATGTTTTAGCAAAGAGACTGGTGGCATTTTGCCCCTGCTCTAGAGGTTTGTAATTTGAACTTGAAGGAGATGATTTAGGGTATCTAGCAGAAGAAATTTCTAAGCAGAAAGCATTCAAGAGGTGACTTAGGTGCTTTTAAAGGCATTCAGTTTTATAAGGAAAGCAGAGTATGCAAGTTCAGAAAATTTGCAGCTGGATAATGTGATAGAAAAGAAAATCCCATTTTCTGAGGAGAAATTCAAGCTGGCTGCAGAAATTTGCATAAGTAGCGAGGAACAAAATCTTAATCCCCAAGACAATGGGGAAAATGTATCCAGGGCATGTCAGAAGGTTTCACAGCAGCCCATCCCATCATAGGCCCAGAGGCCTAGGAGGAAAAACTGGTTTTGTGAGCTGGGTCTAGGGTCCCTGTGCTATGTGCAGCCTAGGGACGTGGTATCCTGCATCCCAACCACTCCCACCGTGGCTGAAAGGGGCCAATATAGAGCTCAGGCTGTGACATCAGAGGGTGCAAGCCTCTAGCCTTGGCAGCTTCCATGTGGTGTTGAGGCTGCCAGTCCACAGAAGTCAAGAACTGAGGTTTGGGAATCTCCATCTAGATTTCAGAGGATGTATGGAAATGCCTTGAAGTCCAGACAGAAGTTTGCTGTGGGGGCAGGGTTCTCATGGAGAACCTCTACTAGGGCAGTGGGTATGGGAAATGTGGGGTCAGAGCTCCCACACAGAGTCACTGCTAGGGTACTGCCTAGTGGAGCTGTGAGGAGAGGGCTGCCATCCTCCAGACCCCAGAATGGTAGATCCACTGACAGCTTGCACCGTGTGCCTGGAAAAGCCACAGACACTCAATGCCAGCCCGTGAAAGCAGCTGGGAGGGAGGCTGTACTCTGCAAAGCCACAGGGGTGGAGTTGCCCAAGAGGATGGGAACCCAGCTCATGCACCAGCATGACCTGAATGTGAGACATGGAGTCAAAGGAGATCATTTTGGAGCTGTTAGATTTGCCCTGCTGGATTTCGGACACGCATGGGGCCTGTAGCCCCTTTGTTCTGGCCAATTTATCCCATTTAGAATGGCTGTATTTACCTAGTACCTGTACCTCCATTGTTTCGAGGCAGTAACTAACTTGCTTTTGATTTTACAGGCTTTTAGGCAGAAGGGGCTCGCCTTGTCTCAGATGGGACTTTGGTCTGTGGACTTTTGAGTTAATGCTGAAATGAGTTGAGACTTTGGGGGACTATTGGGAAGGCATGATTGGTTTTGAAATGTGAAGATATGAGATTTGGGAGGGGCCAGGGGTGAAATGATATGGTTTCGCCCTTTGTCCCTCACCCAAATCGCATGTTGCAAGTCCCACAGTTCCCATGTATTGTTAGAGGTGATTGAATAATGGGGGTGGGTCTCTCCTATGCTGTTCTCCAGATAGCGAATGGGTCTCAGAAGATCTGATGGTTTTAAAAATGGGAGTTTCTCTGCACAAGTTCTCTCTTTTCCTGTTGCCATCCATATAAGATGTGACTGGCTCCTCCTTGCCTTCTATCATGATTGTGAGGCTTCCCTGGCCACATGGAACTGTGAGTTCTCCATTAGTCTCTTTCCTTTGTAAATTCCCCACACTCGGTTATGTCTTTATCAGCAGCATAAAAGCAAACTAATTCAAAATGTAAAGTAATTCAGCCACTATGGAAAATAGTTCTGTGGTTTGTCAAAAAGTTAAACATAGAATTACCTTCTTACCCAGCAATTCCACTCCTTGGTATATATCTGAAAGATTTGAAAATGGTGCTCAAACAAGTATATGCTCATGCATGTTCATAGCAGCACTGTTTACAGTAGTCACAAGACAAAAACAGCCCAAATGGCCATCAACAGATGATCAGATAATTGTGTTATAAATGTACACTGGAATATTACTCAGCAATAAAAAGGTATGAAGTACTGATACATATACCAGTGTGGATGAACCTCAAAACAATGCTAAGTGAAAGAAGCCAGACACAAAAGGTCACATATGCTATGATTTCATTTATATGAAATATTCAGAATAGGTAAATCCATAGAGACAGAACACAGATTGGTGGTTGCCAGGTGATGGGAGAAGCAGGAAATGGGAGCGAGTGCCTAAGGGGTATAAGGTTTTCTTTTGGGGTGATGAAAATATTTTGGAATTAGATAGAGGTAGTGGTTTCACATCTCCTTCAGTAAATGCCACTGAATTGTTCACTTTAAAATGATTAATATTGCATCGTGTGAATTTCACTTCAATTAAAACAATTCAACAAACTTTCACTGGCTCCCCCTTGTGTACAGAATGAAGCTCCAGTTTCCCCAACTTCCTGTAGGAGACCTTCACAATCCACCTGCAACCTAATTTTCCATTTCCTGTCCTGCTTTTCCTTCCCCTGTAGTCTCCTCTCACCCATAGGGGAATAGTTGCTGTTGCCAAAACACTTTGTTATTGTTGTTGTTTCATCCGTCTCTACTTTGGCTAATTCTCTTCTTCCTGTCTCCTTTCTTGGTGAAGAACAGTAGTGCTGGCTTCTCTATGAAGCCCATGCCCCTGCCTTGCCTCTCCCCAGGCAGTAGCATTCTTTCTTGGCCTCTTCCCCTTGCTCACCCTTGCTCTGGAGGCCTCCTCACAGCCCCTTCGCGCTGTGCTGAGGGTTGTGGTGGCCCTGCCTCTTCCCATCATCACGCTGTGTGCTTCGTCAGGGCTGGACCACATCCTAGTCATGTTTCTATTCCTCGTGCCCACTACAGTGTAAGAAACATAGTGGGTACTCAAAATTTGCTTTTAAACAGTAATTTAGTTTTTTAAATAGCAATTTTTGCTTCTTTAATTTCAGATGTTGATTGTGGTAAAAAAAAAAAAAAAGTCAGTTGAACTTCTTTTCTATATCTCGATTTACAATAGGAGTACTGTGAGGAATTAGATGAATATTATTATAAATGTTATATTCTGGCCAGGCGCGGTGACTCACACCTGTAATCCCAACACTTTGGGAGGCCGAGGTGGGCGCATCACGAGGTTGGGAGATTGAGACCATCCTGGCTAACATGGTGAAACCGTTTCTACTAAAAATGCAGAAAATTAGCCGGGTGTGGTGGCGGGCGCCTGTAGTCCCAGCTACTCGGGAGGCTGAGGCGGGAGAATGGTGTGAACCCGGGAGGCAGAGCTTGCAGTGAGCCGAGATCGCAGCACTGCACTTCAGCCTGGGCGACAGAGTGAGACTCCATCTCAAAAACAAAAAAAAGTTATATTCCTTGTCTAACACAGTTGCATTTTCTAAATGATTACCCAGTCTGTATTTCCCCACTGAAGTGTTTTTATTTTTAGTAATTACATGCATATTTTTCTAATTATTTCCTTTGATATTTTGGAGGAAAATAATTTCAACATAAGCTTCTTACCTTTGGTAAAGATGCTCCAAAAATTACATATAGCCTGGGGGAAAATCTGTTAGTCATGTATTTTCTTAGACCCAGTTATACTTACTCTTACATGTTTTTTTATTCCCCCTTAAGATTGTTTAGCTTGAGTTTCTGTTGCTTGTAATAAAAAATAACCTGGCCGGGCGCAGTGGCTCAAGCCTGTAATCCCAGCACTTTGGGAGGCTGAGACGGGCGGATCACGAGGTCAGGAGATCAAGACCATCCTGGCTAAC